>NC_069499.1:194128053-194320553 GCF_027579735.1 Bombina bombina
CATCATGCAGGCCCGATCGCCGGGGTGGGAGCCCTCAGATCTCCCTGAAGGCGGGAGATTACAAGCGATAGCTCTGAGCCGTCGTTAGCACCAGAGTGGGAAACTCTGCGATGGCTCAGAGCCGTCGTTAGCACACAAGGCGTTAAACATACCAGCCATGTTGGCAATACCAACTGCAACTCTATAAATCCCATGTATTTGCTTACGGTAAAAGGTGTAGTTTAGCGTCCCAAATTCGGAAGGTACCACATCCCGCCGTGGGTGGGGGACCATGTATAGGTTCCCAGCAGTGGTTACAGCACCCGTGAACGATATTGGAACAGAGCAATCAACTCCACATTTACCTAAACATTTTATATTTTTACTGTTATGATTCAGACATTTTAAAACAACTTTCCAATTTAATTTTATCACCAATTTTGCTTTGTTTGCTTGGTATTCTTAGTTGAAAGCTAAACCTAGGAGGCTCATAAGCTAATTTCTTAGACCTTGAAGG
Source organism: Bombina bombina (assembly GCF_027579735.1). Classification (NCBI taxonomy): domain Eukaryota; kingdom Metazoa; phylum Chordata; class Amphibia; order Anura; family Bombinatoridae; genus Bombina; species Bombina bombina. The sequence goes on from NC_069499.1 coordinate 194,128,550, forward strand.
CGGCCTCTTATCTAAATGCATTTTGACAGTTTTTCACCACTAGAGGGCATTAGTTCATGTGTGTCATATAAATAAAATTGAGCTCACGCACGTGAAGTTACCTAGGAGCCAGCAGTGATTGGCTTATATGCGAGTCTGTCAAAAGAACTTAGATAAGGGGGCAGTCTGCAGAAGCTTAGATACAAGGTAATCACAGAGGTAAAAAAAGTGTATTAATATAACAGTGTTGGTTATGCATAACTAGGTAATGGGTAAAAAAAGGAATTATCTATCTTTTAAAACAATAAAAATTTTGGTGTAGACTGTCCCTTTAAGAAACGTACACTTAACCGTGGGAATTACTTCAGAAAGGTAACATGAGGGGGGGATGGACTATGGATAGGTTCCCAGCGGCAGTTGCGGCGTCCGGGCAGGTATTGGAACAGATCGCTCTTTCCAATATCATTCCCGTGCGCCGCAAGGCTCTGTTCCAATAACGTTCCCGGGCACCGCAACCGCAACTGGGACCCTATCCATGGTCCCCCCCATGGCGGGATGTGGTACCTTCCGAATTTGGGACGTTAAATTACACCTTTACCTTGCTTACGCTGCTTCGTACATGTTGCCCAACATCTAAGCATAAAAAAACACTAGTGATCCATTATTTTACATGAATGTGCAGCACATGCAAAAAACAACTCTCGCTTGCTGCCATTTATTTTATTATATGTAAAAGCTAATTAAATATCAACATATAATCAGAGAAGTTTTCAACAACTGCATAACTCAAATACAAAATACAATTAATTTATAAATACAAGATGGTCAAATTATGCCCCAGAAGCCTTAGCTTTAACCTTTTCCCGCCGTTACGCTGTTTTATTCCGTCACAACGGCACTGGGCTTTAAAGCCGTTATGACTGAATGCAACGTCATAGCCAACAGCTGTCCTGAAGCCTACTGCGCTTGCAGGTTTTGATCGTGGTCTGGAAGGCTTTCCTAGCGTCATAGGGACATCCCCCAGACCCTATCGTGATTTCAATTTGTCTACATCGGAATGTTGTTCCGATGTAGACTTTATAACCTAGTCACGAAAGGGTTAACAGTGATAATATATGCAATCTATATTCAACACTATCCATAAAGGGACAGTCTAGTCAAAATTAAACTTTCATGATTCAAATAGGACATGCAATTTTAAACAACTTTCCAATTTACTTTTAACATCAAATTTGCTTTGTTATCTTGGTGGTATTTTTGAAAAGCTAAACCTAAGTAGGCTCAGACAGATTTGTAAACCGTTGAAAACCACCTCTTAGCTCAGAGCATTTTTAAAGTTTTTCACAGTTAGACAGTACTAGTTCATGTGTGTCATATAGAAAACATTGTGCTCACTCCCATGGTGTTATTTAGGAGTCTGCACTGATTGGCTAAACTGCATGTCTGTCAAAAGTACTGAGGTAAAGGGCTGTCAGAAGATTCTTAGATACAAGGTAATTACAGCGGTAAAAAGTGCATTAATAGAACAGTGTTGGTTATGCAAAACTGGGGAATAGGTAATAAAGGGATTATCTACCTTTTTCTTTTCCCAATAAAAACGTTGGTGTAGACTGTCCCTTTAATACAGCGTGCTTAACAGTGGATATGTACAGTACACAATATCACACTGCTATAACTAGATATTGATTTAGAACTGGAAGTAATACACTGTAGTTTGTCGAGGATTTAACCCCTTCGGTTGCTACATAGCGAGAATACACAGCAAACACTATCAGTAGCTAGGATCAGTTCTCATCTTTTTCACTCATTCTTTAAATCCATTTCGTTAGTACATTTAATTATAGTACGTTTGGAAGAAGCCTTAACTAATGCTATATCACAAACCTCCCATATACTTACAGTATTCTAATCATCAAAAGGGGAAACTCACAGACAAGATAGCTGCAAACGTCCGGCTACACCCAATAAACCAGCATTTAACGCATAATAAATGAGACAGACATTTTCTCTACTGTTGTTACGTAAGCACATGGCTAAATGCATCAGCATTCCGATACACAAAAAGTATACGGGACAAACTTACCTAAGCAAAGTAGCAGAATTCCACAACAATCCCAAAGTAATGGCTGACGTTTCCTTTCTACACGTCACGGTGACCGTACGTCTGACGTAATCACGCCAGATAGTACAGCTGATGGCAGCATGCCATCACTATAGCAACAGATAACGAGATTGCGATTGCGTTACTTAGACCCTTAGATGATTTGTGTGAACGTCAGCTGAGTGAGTGAATTGATGTCGAATTGATGTCGTAGCTCTCGATGTATCCAGATCCCGAGGTTAAAAATATATTAATCATCGTGATGAATTTTTGAAGCTTGGATACAAAGTTAAAGGTTTACACTGCTAATCTAGCAACATCCATGAAATTCCCATTTTAAATGCTGATCCCTTTGGTCAGATATTATTGAATCACATAGATATAATTCAATGAATAGTTAAGTCTTAGAATACTCTTTTCTTCCGTCTTCCTGTGTAAATGTCTTTATTGAAGCATGCTGTAATAGAGACCGTTCTAATACAGATCTATATTGCAGCAAGATAATTTCATTATAGCGATTAGAATCCAGCACTACTCATAATCCTATGTTAGAATGGAAGGTGGAAAAAGGGATTCATTTTATCTGTTAAAATTCTCCTTTATTGAAGTTCTGGGTCAGAGTGGCAATATGAGGGTTTCAAATTCCATTAAGTTATATGAAATTATATCTGTCTTGAAAATGGACTTGAAGTTGAAATTTTGCTATTCTATTTGACTCTGTACTTTAAAAAAAGTTGAATTTTAAGATTTAATGAATTCTGGTGGTAATTTTTAAACTCACTCAACAGCCTCCATAAAATGAGCAATATACATGAGGGCAGTCAGTATCTGCCTTTGTGGACTTAATTATTGTGTTTAAGCTAACTGCCTATAAACAATATTCAGTCTTAAAGGGATAGGAAAGTCAAAATTAAACTTGTATGATTCAGGCGAGAGGCGGAGCCAACCAGGGGAGAAGCTGGTCGCAACCTTCACAAGCTCCCTCTTTGCTTGCGCAAAAACTCTATTTTAGCCTAACAGTATTTATTTGTTTTACCTCCCAGTTACCCTATTTATCCCTCTAGCCTAGCATACCCCTCCGGTTTATCTCCTGAACACCCTCCTGATCTCATTTTCCCCCTCGCACCCAGTGACGTGCAGTGAGGTCAGAGACTGGTGAGGCACTAGATATGATACGCCGGAGAAACACATGTGCAGAGGGCCGCAAGTACCCCCAACAGGGCAGGTTTAAATGATAGCTGAAGCAGTGCACAGGTGACATAATCAGGTGATGGGTGAGAGCAAGTTAGTAACCACTGAGTAACTGATCAGCTGATTACTTCACCTGTGCACTGATTCAGCTATAATGAAAACCTGGCCTGTTTGGGGTACTTGAGGACCATTGTTGAGAAACACTGCACTAAAGCACCAGCTCATCGGAAATGTATTGATCACCTGGAGAATAAAGCACACATACTCTGCTCACTGACACCCACACACACTCTGCTCACAAACACACTCACACAATTCTGTGGCACAGTGCCAGTTACTAAGCAATTAGAATGATCCACAATCTCTTCTCTACTCACTATTGTATTGTAAAAATATAAATAATTTACTATACAAGTTTTACAGAAAGGACAAGTTATCAATACTGCCAAGCTAAACTGGTCAGCAATCAAGCGGTTAAAATTAAAACATGAGCCTTAGCGAATCAAATGTTTTTACACCTCTTAAATAGCCCATTAGTGAGAAGGTGGTCAGGAAGCTATGAGTACGGCACTCCAGCCGAAACGCATAAGGTTTGGACACTAAGGGCATGTTTTGTCTTGTATCCATACATGTATGCTGTTACAAACTGCTGTTTGTAACTGGCCCTTTAAATGGAAAATTGCCCTGCTTCCCTGGATTGTGGAGAAGCCTATTTGCCAGCCTCCTTCCACATGACTATGGCCCCTGGAAGATTGTGCCCCTGAGGACATATTGACTTTTGTTGGGTGTGTGTGGCCCTTTAAGAACCGTCTGGGGACATATTGTGACTTTGGTGAACAATGCCCCTTTAAGACTATGTCCCCAGACCTGTGAAATGACTTGTCCCTGGCTTTCTCCCACTTGGTTCAGTTTCATTGTGTGCCATTAAGTGCTATGTGACAGACCCTTCGGTCAGAACTACAGAGATAACTTTGTTCAGCTTCAAGAAGCATTCTAAATACAAGTTTGCTGGGATCAGCTCTAATTAAGTTTAGTGATAAAACATTCCCATTGTCTAATCAGACTTCTAGTAGTGATAAGGTGGACTGCATTGTTTTATTGTGTGTAAAATGTTATCTGCTGAAGTAATGTTGTGGCCTGTCAAAGGGAGTGTCTCTTTATCTAATATCAAATGTGTGATGGGGGATTTTATGCCTCCCCCTGAGAGTGTCCTGTTTGCATGTAACCTCAATAAAAAGCAGGCTGTGTGCTCCAGCACTTCAGACCTATTTTTGACCCTCTAACTTGCAGCTTTGACTCATGTGTGTAGGATACAGCTTATAATCACTACAGGGATTGCTATGCTCTTCATACTCCCTTAGCTACAGGGATTGCTACAGAAGGAAGAGGTTCACCTACTGGAGCCTGGTCATAGGTCCAGGGCGCAGAGCAGACGGCGAGATACCAGCCCAGCAGCGGTGGTTCATAGAGTCTGCATTACTTATGGTGGCTACGCAGCAGTTATAGAGTGTCCACGGTGCTGCTGCTCCTTTGGTGAGCGCTAGGAGCATCCTTTTCTACGGTCCAACTTCCAGCCAGCCTGGAGGCAACCGTAACATTTGGCGGCAGCGGTGGGATCGCGTCCTAGCGCAAGGAGCAGCACCACAACAGCACTGGTATCGTAGGAGAGTAATTGAGGGCAACGCTAGCCACTGCGCAGCGTCCCTACCTACAGCAGCATGGAGCTGACAAGACACTGGTCAGAACCCTGTGAAGAGCACCTCAACCTGATCCGTCGCTATGAGGGCGCTGATTTCGTTCCAGAGGTAAAGAGGCGGCTAGTCCGATATGGTCCAGACCCTGCACAGGAGGTAGTCAGTCGCCTCATCCGGGAATTGGCTACTGAGAACGAAGCGGCACGAGCCTTTGAGCGCCAACTGTGGAGTTTGAGGGTATGGACACCTGGTCTCTCTCCCCAGCCGCAGCATGTTCCACAGGGAGAGGAGAGCAGCGACCTCCCTCCCCAGCGGCAGTATACTGTGCAGAGGGAAGAGACAACCGGTCTCCTTCCCCAACCCCAACCAGAGATACCAGAGGCAGCAGTCCTCATAGACTGGTCCTGGGAGGACCCCCAGCAGGCAGGTGGAGATGGGACCGCAGTCTCTCTACCGGCCCTACAGGGATGCTGGGCAGGCGGCCCAGATCCCCAGCGACAGACCCAGCTACAGGGAGGGGAGAGCATCGACCTCCCTCCCCAGCCGGAGTGTGCCTTCCAGGGAGAGGAGACAACCGGTCTCTCTCCCCAGCCGCAGCATGTTCCACAGGAAGAGGAGAGCATCGACCTCCCTTCCCAACGGCCGCCGGAGTATCAGGAGGAGGAGGTAAGCCAATCTCCCCCTCCCCAGCTAACTCCTAACTTGGGCCCAGGGTTAACAGTGGAGATGTTAACCCCCACTGACCCCCACGTTCCCTTTGCCACCGGGCAGGACTATGCCCCAATTCCCCCAGCAGAAGAGCAGGCATCAGGACAGAGCGCTGCTGGCCTCTGCCCTACAGACCTTGTCCTTGTTACAGAACTGGCCTGCAAACCCCTCACCCCAGCAGAAGCGCTGGCACCAGGGCAGAGTGCCGCTGGCCTCTGCCCCCCAAGTACCATCAGCTATTTGCCCAGCTGCGCCAGGAAGGTAAAGGATGCTGCACTTTCATCCTGCAACCTGGAACTTACAGGCCAGTACTACGTATTGTGGGGTGGCTACTTTGCTGCTAGCGATTATTTGTGGGTGGGTTGCGAGACTAACTTAGGCACTGACCGGCAGAAGGTCAGGTGCCTGGTTAGTCTCCCTCCAAAAGGGGAGATATGTTACAAACTGCTGTTTGTAACTGGCCCTTTAAATGGAAAATTGCCCTGCTTCCCTGGATTGTGGAGAAGCCTATTTGCCAGCCTCCTTCCACATGACTATGGCCCCTGGAAGATTGTGCCCCTGAGGACATATTGACTTTTGTTGGGTGTGTGTGGCCCTTTAAGAACCGTCTGGGGACATATTGTGACTTTGGTGAACAATGCCCCTTTAAGACTATGTCCCCAGACCTGTGAAATGACTTGTCCCTGGCTTTCTCCCACTTGGTTCAGTTTCATTGTGTGCCATTAAGTGTTATGTGACAGACCCTTCGGTCAGAACTACAGAGATAACTTTGTTCAGCTTCAAGAAGCATTCTAAATACAAGTTTGCTGGGATCAGCTCTAATTAAGTTTAGTGATAAAACATTCCCATTGTCTAATCAGACTTCTAGTAGTGATAAGGTGGACTGCATTGTTTTATTGTGTGTAAAATGTTATCTGCTGAAGTAATGTTGTGGCCTGTCAAAGGGAGTGTCTCTCTATCTAATATCAAATGTGTGATGGGGGATTTTATGCCTCCCCCTGAGAGTGTCCTGTTTGCATGTAACCTCAATAAAAAGCAGGCTGTGTGCTCCAGCACTTCAGACCTATTTTTGACCCTCTAACTTGCAGCTTTGACTCATGTTTGTAAGGGACAGCTTATAATCACTACAGGGATTGCTATGCTCTTCATACTCCCTTAGCTACAGGGATTGCTACAGAAGGAAGAGGTTCACCTACTGGAGCCTGGTCATAGGTCCAGGGCGCAGAGCAGACGGCGAGATACCAGCCCAGCAGCGGTGGTTCATAGAGTCTGCATTACTTATGGCGGCTACGCAGCAGTTATAGAGTGTCCACGGTGCTGCTGCTCCTTTGGTGAGCGCTAGGAGCATCCTTTTCTACGGTCCAACTTCCAGCCAGCCTGGAGGCAACCGTAACATATGCTTTTATTGGACTAATAAAAGAAGAAACTTTTAAACTGCAGCTCCGGACTTTTTGTATCTTATCAATACTGCCAACACAGCTGCTGCAATATGGTGTTAAAGAAACGCACATGCACATCCCACTTAGGTATGCTCTTCAACAAAGGACACCAAAGGATACCAAAAGAATGAAGTACATAATAATAAAAGTAAAATAGAAAGTTTATTTATTTATTTTTTGTGTGCAGTTTCTATATTCCTTTCAAAAACTAATTTGATTTGCTGACATGGGGCCAGTAACAGTTGATGCTAATTCTCAAAATATAAATAACTAGAAAAGTCTATTAAAATAGCATGCTCTACCTCAATCATGAAAGTTTAATTTTAAATGTCTCCCTTTGACTGTTTAACCAGTTACTTTACAGTGGCATTATTTCTAAAAACATCTAACTGCAATAATTACATATATTTTTGAAATGACTCATTATCTCCTTTTTATTAATATAAACTTGTATAAAAGCAGCACATATTAAAAACACAATGCAACAGCTTTCAATTGATTTGTGAATTACAAGTTAAAAGCAGTCTTTAAATAAATGGAGACACAGAGAAAAATAAAAATAGATATTGCATCCTCTGACTGAACAGACATAACATATATGGAGTTTGTACCTAATTAAATCAAATAACCATGAAAAAGGGAGGCTTAGCAATATTCAATGTCAAAAACTTTAATTTAAATAATGTGGACACTGCGCACTTAAAGGGACATGAAACCCAATTTTTTTTCTTTTGTGATTTAGATAGAGCATGCCATTTTAAACAACTTACTAATTCACTTCTATTATCTAATTTGCTTAATTCTCTTGGTATCATTTCCTGAAAAGCATATCTAGATAGACTCAGTAGCTGCTGATTGGCTGTTACACATAGATACCTTGTGTGATTGGCTAACCCATGTGCATTGCTATTTCTTCAACAAAGGATATCTAAAGAATTACGCAAATTAGATAATAGAAAAAAATTGTAATGTTGTTTCAAATTGTATTCTCTACCTGGATCATGAAAGAAAAATGTTAGGTTTAGTGTCCCTTTAACTTCAAACTCTGGGTTTTAAATGATGGATTTAAATTTGAATTGACCCTTTGACTTCCTGTCAGTATTGGGTTATGCTCACTTACTGTCCCCCTGTTAATGAGCTGCATCTGAACACAATTTGTGAATCACAAGAGATGCAGAATACTACTTTACTCTTCTGCTTGGTGTCATCTGTTCTTAGCTTACCTCAGCTTCCAGTTGTGTCACATGACCCTGCTCACTGCATCCTCTTTCTGATTAATCTATATATCCTTCAATTGCTAGGAGGCATCAAGAGGGGTGCCTCCTATTGGTCCCATTTTTTGCTGCTAATATATTGACAGAACAAAGGTGGCGCTGCAGCACAGCTTTTCCTTTGACCCATGTACTGCAATGGTGTAACCAAATTTGATCAAATGTATCAGTCTGTGATGTGTCTTATGACAATAATCAGAGTAATCAAAGTAAGGCTTAAGATAATTTTGAATAAAGCAATATTTCCTTTTGATATAAATATTTGTTTTGTGTCACACGAACAACCTTGCTAATATGATATTACCCTGGTTGTCACTGTGACTTAATATGGCCTCACTATTATCGGCTTTAGTCAGATTTATGGCAGAGTACACTGAGATAATCGTAGGCTAGATAATAATAACAGTTCATACCTTGTCCGCTCTAAATAATATGGAAGTTACCGGACTTAGTGCTGAGGGGGACTCCTCCTTGACAGAGCTTGAGCGCAAACAGCCGGTACAGCTTCACAGACACGCTGGAGACTGGCGGCGGCGGTAGCTGATGACGTCACCGCAGCTCCTGTTAGCTGTGAGGAATTGCAGAGTAAGGAGTTCAACGGAACTCAGCTGAACAGAACTGAAATTGAGAATGTAACAAGATCAGGTTAGTCTGTAGAACAGAAAGTACTTCTTATGATAAGGCTAGTCGAATGTTGCTGTAAGGAACATCTTCAATAATCCAGCAACAGGTAAAGGCAGGCTGTGAGTTTTATAGGGAGGAGGAGGAGGATCCTTAAAGAGACAGTGCAAAGCAAATAAATTCCTTACAGAGCCCCCCCCCCCCAAGGAAACCACAGCGAGGTTTCAAGGACGCGGTCTGTCGGGGTGTCTCCGATGGAACTGTGACACCAATCTGGGAGCAGAGAGATTAGAGACAGGTTCCCATGAATCCTCCTCTGGACCATAACCCAACCAACGGACCAAATAGAACAACTGTCCTCGGACAAGTCGGGAGTCGATAATACTGTGTACATGGAATTCCTGCCGGTCAGGTGAAGCAGAGGAGTGCGGAAAATGAGTAAGTGGAGGTACATCCGAAAGACATGGTTTCACTAGAGATATATGGAATGTAGGGTGCACCTTCAGGGAAGGTGGCAGATCCAGAGTGACAGTGAGTGGGTTTGAGATGCTGGAGATGACAAATGGCCCAATATAAGTATGACCCAATTTCCTACAAGGGTAATGCAAATTCAAGTTCTTAGTGGACAACCAAACCCGCTGACCAACTGAATAACGAGGTCCCGTTCTATGTCTCAAGTTGTAGTACTTGCTTTGAGTAGCTTGAGCATCCAAGATGTGAGCTCTTACAGAGGAAAATATCCGAGAGATGTCATTCATGGTATCATTCACGAGGGGACACGGTGTATCCACTTTAGGTAGAAGATCTGATCGCGGATGCAATCCATAATTAACGAAGAAAGGAGAAAAACCTGTGGAGGAATTCACATGGTTATTGTGAGCGAACTCTGCTAGATGAAGATATGTCGCCCATGTGTGTTGCTCTTGAGAGCAATAACAGCGTAAGTACTGCTCAATGCTTTGATTCACCCTCTCCGTTTGTCCGTTGGACTGTGGGTGGAAAGAAGTCATCAGGCACTGTTCAATGTGAAGGGATTTACAGAGATTTCTCCAGAATCTGGAAGTGAACTGTGTTCCACGATCACTTATAACAGTCTTGGGTATACCATGTAACCGTATTATTTCTCTTATGAACAAGTCAGAAGTTAGTTTAGAGGTGGGTAAGGCAGTAGTGGGAATAAAATGAGCCATTTTGGAAAATAGGTCTGTTACAACAAAAATAGTATTAAATCCATTAGATCTAGGAAGGTCAACTATGAAATCCATGGAGATCTTCTCCCATGGTCTGTTAGGCACTGAAATGGGTTGTAAGAATCCGAACGGTCGTTGTTTAGCGTGTTTGGAAGTAGCACAGGTAACACAGTCAGACACGTATGTTTGTACAGATTTCCTGAGACCAGGCCACCAGTAGTAACGAAGGAGTAGTTCAGTAGTCTTTTCTGTACCCATATGTCCAGCTAGTGGTGAATCATGGACCTGTTTTAAAACAACTTGGCGATGTTCAGGGGGAATATATAATTTGTCATCTTTATAGTATAATCCATCTGGCTGTAAGGTAAGATCCTCTAATGGAATCTCAGTATTAGCGAGTTGGTCTGCTTTGATTTGAGTAGTGAGTAACCCGATGAAACAGTCTTGAGGGATGTGACCGTGGATGGAGAATTTTCTGGAGTATTTCTGGTAGGCATTCGGGACAAAGCATCCGCTTTACCATTCTTTTCTCCAGGCCTGTAGGAGATGTTGTAGCGAAATCTTGAGAAGTATAGACTCCAACGTAATTGCCTGGATGAGAGAGTCCTGTTTGATTGTAGGTACTGCAAATTCTTGTGGTCAGTGAATATAATTATGGGATGTACAGCTCCTTCCAGGAGATGTCGCCAGTGGTCAAATGAACTTTTAATCGCCAGCAGCTCCTTCTCCCCGACAGGGTAGTTCATCTCTGCCGGTTGTAGAACCCTGGAGAAGTAGGCCACCGGATGAAGGGGTTCTTTACAAGAAGGTCTTTGGGAGAGGATAGCTCCTATGGCATATTCCGAAGCGTTGACTTCCAGGACAAACTGATGTTGCAGATCTGGAAATCTAAGTATGGGTTCAGATGAGAACTTTCGTTTAAGGAAATCAAATGCCCCTTGAGCTTGTGGTGTCCAGTAAAATCTATTATGCAGTTTGGTAAGATCAGTGAGAGGTTTGCTGATGTTAGCGAACCCTGGGACAAACTTCCTATAAAAGTTGGAGAACCCCAGGAAGCGCTGTACATCTTTCTTAGAGGTGGGTGTAGGCCACTCAAGTATTGCTTGAACCTTTTTAGTATCCATTGATATACCTTGTTCAGTGATGTGGTATCCTAAAAAGGTGATATTTTTTGTTTCAAAGGTACACTTTTCAGGTTTTGCGTACAGTTTGTTCTGCCTTAACCTGAGTAAAACTTCCTTGACATGAAGTCTGTGTTGGATCAGATCAGAGGAGTAGATCAGAATGTCATCTAGATAGACTATGACGTAAACATCCAGTATGTCCCTGAAAATGTCATTAATGAAACATTGAAATGTAGCTGGGGCATTACACAAACCGAATGGCATTACAGTATATTCATAAAGACCATATCTAGTCCTAAATGCTGTAAGCCACTCGTCCCCAGCTCTTATTCTGATTAAATTGTAGGCTCCTCTGAGATCCAACTTAGTGAAAAATGAGGATCCTCATTGTTACAAAATGCTGTTTGTAACTGGCCCTTTAAATGGAAAATTGCCCTGCTTCCCTGGATTTTGGAGAAGCCTATTTGCCAGCCTCCTTCCACATGACTATGGCCCCTGGAAGATTGTGCCCCTGAAAACCTATTTAACTTTTATTGGGTGTGTATGGCCCTTTAAGAACCGTCTGGGGACATATTGTGACTTTGGTGAACAATGCCCCTTTAAGACTATGTCCCCAGACCTGTGAAATGACTTGTCCCTGGCTTTCTCCCACTTGGTTCAGTTTCACTGAACTTCAGAACTACAGAGATAACTTTGTTCAGCTTCAAGAAGCATTCTAAATACAAGTTTGCTGGGATCAGCTCTAATTAAGTTTAGTGATAAACTTTCCCATTGTCTAATCAGACTTCTAGTAGTGATAAGGTGGACTGCATTGTTTTATTGTGTGTAAAATGTTATCTGCTGAAGTAATGTTGTGGCCTGTCAAAGGGAGTGTCTCTCTATCTAATATCAAATGTGTGATGGGGGATTTTATGCCTCCCCCTGAGAGTGTCCTGTTTGCATGTAACCTCAATAAAAAGCAGGCTGTGTGCTTCAGCACATCAGACCTATTTTTGACCCTCTAACTTGCAGCTTTGACTCATGTGTGTAGGATACAGCTTATAATCACTACAGGGATTGCTATGCTCTTCATACTCCCTTAGCTACAGGGATTGCTACAGAAGGAAGAGGTTCACCTACTGGAGCCTGGTCATAGGTCCAGGGCGCAGAGCAGACGGCGAGATACCAGCCCAGCAGCGGTGGTTCATAGAGTCTGCATTACTTATGGTGGCTACGCAGCAGTTATAGAGTCTACGGTGCTGCTGCTCCTTTGGTGAGCGCTAGGAGCATCCTTTTCTACGGTCCAACTTCCAGCCAGCCTGGAGGCAACCGTAACACTCATAATCTTTCTATTAATTCTGGGATCAATGGGAGGGGGTATCTGTTTTTCCTAGTGCGTTTGTTCAACTCTCTGTAATCTATTATAGGTCTAAGAGTACCATCCTTATTGGTAACAAAAAACATACCAGCACCCGCAGGGGATGTACTAGGTCTTATGAAACCTTTTTTGAGGTTCTCATCAATATAGACCTTTAAATGTTCTAATTCTGGTTTAGAGAGTGGGTAGAGATGACCGAAAGGTATAGATACCCCTGGTAGCAGATCTATGGGGCAATCATAGGCCCTGTGGGGTGGAAGAGATTCTGCTTCAAACTTATCAAACACATCTCTAAATTCATGGTATTCTAAGGGTATGTTGTTGTCAATGTTAGTTACAGAGAGGAGAATAGAATCATTAGATGAATGTTTTACCCCTGAGTGGTCAGGAAATGAAATAGTTAAGTGTGCCCAATCAATAAGAGGTCTGTGTGAACTTAACCATTTTATACCAAGAATTACACTGAACATAGGAGAAGAGATAACATCCAAAGAAATAAGTTCTGAATTGTGATTGGCTGTATGAAGGTGTAGGGGTATAGTTTGGTGTGTGAGAGGACCACTAGACAAAATACTACCATCAATGACTTTTACTGAGACAGGAGTTTGCTTTGCAATCACAGGTATTTTATTAAGTTTCACAAATTTCATGTCAATGAAGTTTCCGCAGGATCAGGTGTCAATTAGAGCCATCGTCTGGATCTTGCAGGATTCCCACTGTAAATAGACAGGAATTGTGAGATAAGAGGTAGAAACTAACTTAAAGAAAAAACTAAGTTGAAGTTGTGGTTTCTTACCGAACTTTTGTTTTGCCAGTTGGGGGCAATCTTTCACCTCATGTTTAGGAGATGCACAATATAAACAGAGGTTTAGATTCTTCCTTCTGGTCTTTTCCTGCATAGATAATGGTCCCTTAATGAACCCAATCTCCATGGGCTGTGGCAGGTCCTTTGGAACAGTAGCAGGGGACATAGGTAATCTCTTTGCAACACCCAATCTCTCGCAACGTCTCTCTCTGAGACGCCTATCTATAGAGATAGAGACTGTGTAGAATTCCTCCAGGGTCTCAGGTACCCCTATACGTAATATCTCATCCTTGAGCTCTTCACTTAAACCCAAACGAAATTGATTTTTTAGTGATATTTCGTTCCACATAGCATCTCTAGCAAAAATTTTGAATTGAGTGATGTATGTTTCAACTGGGTTTTTATTTTGTTTTAAAGCACGCAAATTATTTTCTGATGATATCTGTTTGTAGGGATCATCATATAGTGTTGACATTTCAGAGAAAAAGGCTTCCAATGATCCCAAAATAGGGTCCTCTTTCTCAAAGAAAGCATCCGCCCATGCCCTGGGCTCACCTCCAAGGTAAGAGATTACCGTTAGCACTCTGGTTCTCTCTGTAGCATATGTCTTAGGTTTTAGCTGAAACATTAGCAGGCAGGAATTCCTGAATTCCCTGAACTGTGCTCTATTACCAGAGAACCTTTCAGGAGTTGATACAGCAGGTTCAGGTGTGTGCTCAGTAGTATTAGGTTTGGCTGCTAAAGTTTCTCTGAGACAGGCTTTTAGAGCCTGATTCTCAACTTGTAATTCTCTAAATGAATTGGCTAACAGATCAACCCTGTCAGACAGGCTTTTTAAATGATCTGCCATAGTGTTAGGTTCCATATTTAGGTAAATGTGAAAGTATCAAAGACTGGAAAAGCTGTGCAGATCCTTTTTTATGGCTGGATTATTATGTAACCAAATTTGATCAAATGTATCAGTCTGTGATGTGTCTTATGACAATAATCAGAGTAATCAAAGTAAGGCTTAAGATAATCTTGAATAAAGCAATATTTCCTTTTGATATAAATATTTGTTTTGTGTCACACGAACAACCTTGCTAATATGATATTACCCTGGTTGTCACTGTGACTTAATATGGCCTCACTATTATCGGCTGTAGTCAGATTTATGGCAGAGTACACTGAGATAATCGTAGGCTAGATAATAATAACAGTTCATACCTTGTCCGCTCTAAATAATATGGAAGTTACCGGACTTAGTGCTGAGGGGGACTCCTCCTTGACAGAGCTTGAGCGCAAACACCCGGTACAGCTTCACAGACACGCTGGAGACACCACAGCTCCTGTTAGCTGTGAGGAATTGCCGAGTAAGGAGTTCAACGGAACTCAGCTGAACAGAACTGAAATTGAGAATGTAACAAGATCAGGTTAGTCTGTAGAACAGAAAGTACTTCTTATGATAAGGCTAGTCGAATGTTGCTGTAAGGAACAACTTCAATAATCCAGCAACAGGTAAAGGCAGGCTGTGAGTTTTATAGGGAGGAGGAGGAGGATCCTTAAAGAGACAGTGCAAAGCAAATAAATTCCTTACAAATGGAGAGAAGCGTTCCTGTACCAGCCTCTCCATAGCATTACATGGGGGGGAAAATATTTTTTTTTGGACTTTTTTTTTGTTTTAATTAAAATTCAATAAGCGTTGGCCACATATGGCAAGGTAGGCACTGCCTCCCCTGCCTCCTACGAGTGCACGTCCCTGCTCGCACCCGCATCTCTGCTTCACTTTGCAGCCGCGGGGATTTGCCACATCCAACAGCTCCGGGACTTCAGTGAGGCCTCAGCGCATCGAGCGGTCTTTGCAAATCACTTACCGCCTCTCCTGTGCAAACACCCAGATCCTTAAGTGGCCGCACACTCACTGAGCATGCCAGCCCACCAGCGCACAACTCCATTACCGCAGTGCCGCGGCCCAAAACGAGGAGGCGCCATCTTGTGCTCAACCGGCTCACCTCGTGGAAAACTACAGGAGCACATTTGGAGCATCGGCTCTACTGCTCACCTCTTCTTGAACCGCCACCACCCTAGCTCAGCAATAAGAGCCTGCACAGCAACCCATACACAGCTCCGGAGTCATCAGACCCCCTAAGTAAGTAGCACACCGCTGCTCTCTCTGTGGCTCACGCAGCACAGGCCCCACCGGGTTAAAATTTACAGATTGCTGATACTGCTGGGGAAGTTAAACCTCACACACAAAGTGATCCCCCTTGTAATACCCTAACATTAGGAGCAAGCAAAATTTTCAGACCCTCATTAAAAGCCTCAACACACCCCAGATTGCTTCATTAAACGCTCAGGCCCTGACAAGAACAAAAAGAAAGAAAACAACAGAGAAACTTAAGGAGAATAATCTTTTATCTAGGGTGTAAGCCATAAACACAATCAAGGGAGCACTGGACTGATTTGACCTATATTGGGGGTGAAGTGGTTAAACTGCTTTATTAATGACTGCTGCTTTCACATATTTAACCCCTTTCTAGTCATTGCATATCTGAATACAGCTATGGAATAAATCTTTACTAGCCAATTCTGCCTGCCTACCACGTGGTGCTAGCCACAGTGTGCTACCTCATCTAAGCATTTTTCTAAACCTTACTTAATTAACCCTGTATCCCTGCTGTGTGCTCTAGTGGGACATCCTAACTCAACAATAGTAACCTCAAAATGTCACAGTCTGCTAGGAAAAAAAGATAGCAAACAACCCTACCCTCCAAAGAAAACAGTGATAGATCACTTTGGGCCAACTTATCCTGGGCCCCAAAATGAAGCAGAAGCCCCAGATTCGCCTGGATCAGAAACTTCTGAACTTATGTTATCAGCACTACATGACATGCAACAATCCACAACCTCTGAGGTTACTCCTACATTTATAATGGATTCATTGAAATCTCTTCTGGATAAGCATCATGCCTCCTTTGCAGCCAAGTTAGCGGCCTCCACTGCCGAACTTAAGAAAGAAATCACGTCTACAAACGAGCGCCTAGATTCATTAGAAAGAAGACATGAGGATCTTTCAACTGAACAATCGAACATCCTCAGTTTCACGCAGCAACTCTCAGATTACTTCGAAGTGGTTGAGGACAAGATCGCTGACATGGAAGACAGATCCCGGCGAAATAACCTCAGGATCCGGGGGGTGCCGGAGTCTGTCTCCAATTCAGACCTTCAGGTATATCTAAAAGAACTTTTCCAATTATTGGCCCCCAAAACTACTGAGGGTGAAGACCTAATGGACAGAGCTCATCGCTCATTGAAACCCAAAGGCCTGTCCGAGGACCAGCCTCGTGACATCATTGTCCGTCTACATTGCTACACCTACAAGGAGAGGATACAGAGGGCGCATTTTCTAAAACCTGCCCTTCCTGATAAATTTAAAAATATACAAATTTTTCCGGACTTGTCAATGAGAACACTCCAAAAAAGAAAGACTTTCATAGAAATCACCACCACATTAAGGAACAACAATATCAAATATCGGTGGGGCTACCCTATTAAACTTCTCATATTCAGGAACAATCAAATGTTCACTATTCTAAAAGCCTCTAAAGGATATGAACTCCTCCAACACTGGAATCTACTTCCCTCACAAAAGAACAAACCTTCACAACAGCACAACCAACTAAGAGCTACAGCGGAAGAATGGACAGCGCCTGCTCTCACTTCAGAACGCCTATCTCAATCAGGCTCCAAGGAACAACAGAACGCTTCAAGTGATTCTAGGCCCAAAGCCTCTTTGTGGACGACACCGAGATCAAGAGATCTCTCTCTACACAACCAACATGAGGCCTTGAAATGGTCAGCACTTCCCCCAAGAAGGGAAACTATTCCCTTGGAACCACAATGACTTTTCTCACAAGTCCCCCATCCTGACTGAACTCTTTTTTCTACTGATATGATAAGGGAGCCTTATCAGTCACTGGTCGATGTACCAGTGACTGATAAGTATACCCTGATTTGCACCTTAACCTTGCTTTATCCCATTGTATTTCATGTATTGTCTAGGAATTTATGCTACCTTACTAAGTTTAGGCTGTTTCCTCTTTTTTTTTTTTTTTTTACCTAGGTTGGTTTGTCACACACAGGTTGTCTAAAGTAGATATAAAAGTTGTAAGCTACCTAATACACATAGACAATACCTATTTGGACGCAACCCCAGAGCTAGCCACTTAATCTCTCATATGTGCAGAAAGTAGGTTAGATACAGCACAAACCCCTACCAGATGTACCTGCTCCACTAAAAGTATTACCCATAGGGTTATAACTGTTAAGACAGTTGTTTCTTTTCCCATAAGTGCAGAAAGTTGGTTTGATATAGATTAATGCCCTACCAAATATACCCAGCTCTGCCGAATGCATCACTTATGGGGCTATAATTGTTGGACTCTTGCCCAACTCCGTAGAATTTAATAGTCAGTTTGCCCCCCCACCTATCATACAATTTAAATCACAATCTAGTATAAATAAATATATTGTCTCCTGCTATCCCTAGTTAGCTCACATACAATCTTCAACCAACGAGATATAGCTCTCACTAAGTCATCACTGATAGGCACAAGGGTAGCCCTGGAAATTATTATTGGTACTCCTCACAGTTACCCCTGCATGCGGATACTACTGCTGTTATTGTTAATGTTTCCTTAATATGTTCTGTATCGTAGAATGCTTTGATTTTTACACTTGTTATGACTAACCTTAGAACTGCCATGTTTTTTAATGCACATAGCAACATTATGTATGGTACATACATTCTTCCTGCTACTTTACCTTATAACTCCACTGCTCTGCAGACAACACCCTTTCTTGTACCCAAGAATTCACGCTAATTTGAGATACGAGAGCTGAAAGCTATCCAATACACATAAGCAATACCTATTTGGACGTAGCCCTTAAGGTAGACACCTAATCCCCTATACATGCAGAAAGTAGATTAGAAATAGAGGAAACCACCACCAGGAGCACCTTGTTGTGCTAAATAAATTACCCGTAAGGTTAAAATCGTAAAGATAGTTGATTTATTTCCCATACGTACAGAAGGGTGCTTAGAAATAGATCAACTCCTTAACAAACACACTTAGCCCAACCTAATATATTGCATATAAGACAATAAATGTTGGATTCCCGTTAGCCCTCACAGAATCTAACATCACTTTTGGCTCCCACCTCTTATGCAGTTCAAGTCACAACTTAGTAAAAACAATTGTATTGCCTCCTGTTAATTCTAGATAGTTTACATTTAATCTTCAGCTAGAAGGGTACGCCTCTCATTGAGTCATCATTGGTAGACACAAGGGAAGCTCTGGAGTTCCCTTCTGGAGCTCCGCACAGGCATACTTGAGCACTGTTGTTATTGTTGCCATGGTTTGCTTTGTATAGTTAAATGTTTTGCTTATCACACTTGTTATTACTGACTCCAGAATTGTCATATTTTATGTTGCACACAGCAATATTGTGTATGGTACACACGATATTTCTTTTATTTTACCTTATTACCCTCTTGCACCACAGACTACACTCCTTTTTTCATAAACTCTACATGCGGCAGGCAGAGCGGCTGCCTAGTCCACTCCATCTTTTTATTTTATACACAACTATCCCACCCTACACCCCCATAATCCTATGCGACCAGCACTTTTCTCCCCTAACAACTCACATTCACTAAGTAAACTAATTATTTAATACCTCCCACCTCCCCCCCTCCAAATTCCATACACGCCCCCCCCCACCCTCCTTAATTAAGGTACCCCTATCTATTAGGGGGCTACAAAAGCAGTTATTCTTGCCTATACCGCAACCCCACAGAACCTCTCTTTTCTTTCTTAAAGAGGAGAAGAGAGAGGGGAAAGAGGAAAAGAAAAAGAGAAAAGAAAAACAAGTAAAGGAATTTAAAAGTAGAACTTATCCTAACACATACTAAGCAAGCTACACATTCACTTCGATACTAACCTCCCAATCGATACCGTCTATTCCATCTCTCCCTTAGTACTATCTCAAGGCTCCCCTAACCCTTCTCCCCTTTTTTTTTTTTTCTTTTCTTCCCCCTTCCCTTCTCCATCCTCCTCTCACCCCCCTACTCCTTGTTCCGTCCTTCCCTTGGAAGCTTCCTCTACTAAAATGACACTCATTTGCACTTCCCACAACACTAGAGGGCTTAATACTACGAATAAGAGGAGCAGACTTCTAGGTCATCTAGCCCATACTAAAACACACATCGCATTCCTGCAAGAGACACATTGGATTGATGGGACACCCGTCCCTCTGAATTCCAAACATTTCCCAGTTGTAGAAACGGCCTCCTTTACGGGAAAGTCAAGAGGGGTTGCGATTATGCTACATAAGAGTTTACTATATGAAAAACTAGAAGTAATCAGGGACCCTCAGGGCAGATATCTAATCATTAATTGCAAAATTGATGATGTCCCGTACACCTTAGCAACCTACTACGGCCCAAACTCTGGGCAAATACAAGCATTACATAAATTTCTAAGACTCCTATATACACATAAAACGCATAATTTGCTGTTAGCAGGAGATTTCAACATGTTATCAGACGCTAACTATGATAGACGTTCGCAACAGTTACCCCACAGACCTTACTATTTCATCTCCACATTAAAACGACAACAAAAGCTGGGGATCTCCTCAGTGTCTATATGCTAACTGCAGCAAAGCTGTCAATAGCTAGACTATGGAAGCAGAAACTCCCTCCAGTGTGGAGTGACGTCACCAAGACAATGACATATCTTGAGACTATGGAGCTCCCGATATTCACTCAGAACAACAAAGCCACATTACATTCACAAATCTGGGACCAATGGAAGTCTCTCAGACAATAACCTGGTAGGCACATCCACCCGACTCCCTTCCCCTTCTCCAACCCCATATAATGGAATAAAATATACCAATGTAGCTTCAGCCTAACCCTCACGTTCCCTTTCCTTCCCACTCCCTTCTTTTCCTTTTTTTTTTTTTCTCTTCCCTCCTCCCCACCCCTCCTTACTTTCTGGTATCTGACTAGTATGCCTAGCTTTCCAAATTCATCTATGCCTTTATTTCCAGATGGATGTGTTTTTGCCCATGCTTCTCACCATCGATAATTTCTTTTCTTCAATGTATAAGAATAACACCCATGTTTTCTCTGCAGTTTACAAAAATGGACTGAATATTTAATAATTGCTTTCTGAAACTTAATTTTAATACCTTTTGTCCTCAATTGCATTGCAAGGTTCATACTGTAAGGCACACATGCCACATTATTTTTCATTCTGTTTTATGTACGCTTGTTTGTATTCTTTTGTCCATATTTCAATAAAAATTATTTTAAAAAAACAAAAAAACTTGTATGATTCAGATAGAACATATCATTTTTAAGATACTTTTAAATTGACTTAAATTTTCAAATGTGCTTCATTATCTTGGTATCCCGTGTTGAGAAAGAATATGCACATATCCTACGCTAGTGGGATCTAGCTGCTGATTGGTGCCTTCACACATTTTTCTCTTGTGATTGGTTAACCAGATGTGTTCAGCTAGCTGTTCCTTCAGCAAAGGATAACAAGATAATGAAGCAAATTTGATAATAGAAGTACATGTTAAAGTTGTTTAAAATGGTATGTTCTATCCAAGTCAGGAAAGAAAGAAAATGTGGGTATTTCCTTTCCCTTTAAGTGATTTTCTGATAAGAAAATGCCTGTTAGAATGAGATTCAAGAAATATTTAAGTTTTGTCAGATATTTCTTACTGTTCCTCATACACCATAATGGTGTTTGACACAGTAAAACAGTCTCAATTTAAAGGGACACTAAACCCATTTCTTTCTTTCATGATTCAGATTGAGCATGCCATTTTAAGCAACTTTCTAATTTACTCCTATTATCATTTTTTCTCTGTTTTTTTGCTATCTTTATTTAAAAAGCAGGAATGTGATGCATAGGAGCCGGTTGAGAACCTGGGTTATGCTTGCTTATTGGTGGGTAAATGTAAGCCTCCAATAAGCAAGCGCTATCCATGGTGCTGAACCTAAAATGGGCTGGCTGCTAAGATTTACATTCCTGCCTTTAAAATAAATATAGCAAAGAGAACAAAGAAAAAATGATAATAGGAGTAAATTAGAAAGTTTCTTAAAATTCCATGCTCTATCTGAATCATTAAAGAAAAAATTTGGGTTCAGTTTTCCTTTAACCCCTTAACCCCTTAACGACCAAGGACGTACGCCACACGTCCTCAAAAAAAATACAGTTAATGACCGAGGACGTGTGGCGTACGTCCTTGGTCTGGAAAGCAGCTGGAAGCGATCCTGCTCGCTTCCAGCTGCTTTCCGGTTATTGCAGTGATGCCTCAACATCGAGGCATCCTGCAATAACCCCCCTTGGCCATCCGATGCAGAGAGAGCCACTCTGTGGCCCTCTCTGTACCGGACATCGATGGCCGGTTTCGTTGGTGGGTGGGAGCCAGTCTGGGAGGCGGGTGGGCGGCCATCGATGGGCCGTATGATGTGGAGGGGGGCGGGATCGTGTGCGGGAACGCCGGGTGTGTGCGCGGGCGCGCGCGGGGGTACGAAGCGGGTGGGAACCGCTACACTACAGAAAAATGATGGGAGAAAAGTGGCAGTGATTGCCAAATATATTTACATATATGTCGATCTAAGAGATCTGGGAGGGGTGGTGGGTTGGTCTTTTGGGGGGGGCAAGCTACACTACAGAAAATTATTTAAAAAAATAATAAAAACATGTTTTACTATAAACTGGGTACTGGCAGACAGCTGCCAGTACCAAAGATGGCTACTAATAAGTTAGAGGGGGATGGGTAAAGAGCTGTTTGGGGGGTATCAGGGAGGTTGGGGGCTAAGGGGGGATCCTCCAGAGCAGCATATGTAAAAATGCCTTTTTTTTAATTTATTTTTTATCAAGGATAGCTTTTTTTTTTAGTACTGGCAGACTTTCTGCCAGTACTTAACATGGCGGGGACAATTGTGGGGTGGGGGAGGGAAGAGAGCTGTTTGGGAGGGATCAGGGGGTGTAATGTGTCAGGTGGGAGGCTGATCTCTACACTAAAGCTAAAATTAACCCTGCAAGCTCCCTACACGCTACCTAATTAACCCCTTCACTGCTAGCCATAATACACGTGTGATGCGCAGCGGCATTTAGCGGCCTTCTAATTACCAAAAAGCAACGCCAAAGCCATGTATGTCTGCTATTTCTCAACAAAGGGGATCCCAGAGAAGCATTTACAACCATTTGTGCCATAATTGCACAAGCTGTTTGTAAATGATTTCAGTGAGAAACCTAAAATTGTGAAAAAATTTACTTTTTTTTTTATTTAATCGCATTTGGCGTTGAAATGGTGGCATGAAATATACCAAAATGGGCCTAGCTCAATACTTAGGGTTGTCTACTACACTACAATAAAGCTAAAATTAACCCTACAAGCTCCCTACATGCTCCCTAATTAACCCCTTCATTGCTGGGCATAATACACGTGTGGTGCGCAGTGGCATTTAGTGGCCTTCTAATTACCAAAAAGCAACACCAAATCCATATATGTCTGCTATTTATGAAAAAAGGGGATTCCAGAGAAGCATTTACAACCATTTGTGCCATAATTGCACGAGCTGTTTGTAAATAAATTCAGTGAGAAACCTAAAGTTTGTAACAAAATGTGTGAAAAAGTGAACAATTTTTTTTATTTGATCGCATTTGGCGGTGAAATGGTGGCATGAAATATACCAAAATGGGCCTAGATCAATACTTTGGGATGTCTTCTAAAAAAAAATATATACATGTCAAGGGATATTCAGGGATTCCTGGAAGATATCAGTGTTCCAATGTAACTAGCGCTAAGTTTGAAAAAAAGTGGTTTGGAAATAGCAAAGTGCTTCTTGTATTTATTGCCCTATAACTTGCAAAAAAAAGCAAAGAACATGTAAACATTGGGTATTTCTAAAGTCAGGACAAAATTTGGAAACTATTTAGCATGAGTGTTTTTTGGTGGTTGCAGATGTGTAACAGATTTTGGGGGTCAAAGTTAGAAAAAGTGTTTTTTTTTTCATTTTTTCCTCATATTTTATATTTTTTTTTATAGTAAATTATAAGATATGATGAAAATAATGGTATCTTTAGAAAGTTGCGGTGTTTGTGTTTAGCTGTAATTTTCCTCTTACTCATTTACTGTACCCACACATATTATATACCGTTTTTCTCACCATTAAATGGACTTTCTAAAGATACCATTATTTTTATCATATCTTATAATTTACTCTAATTTTTTTTATAAAATATGAGGAAAAAATGGAAAAAAACACACTTTTTCTAACTTTGACCCCCAAAATCTGTTACACATCTACAACCACCAAAAAAATCCCATGCTAAATAGTTTCTAAATTTTGTTCTGAGTTTAGAAATACCCAATGTTTACATGTTCTTTGCTTTTTTTGCAAGTTATAGGTCCATAAATACAAGTAGCACTTTGCTATTTCCAAACCACTTTTTTTCAAAATGAGTGCTAGTTACATTGGGACACTGATATCTTTCAGGAATCCCTGAATATCCATTGACATGTATATATTTTTTTTTAGAAGACATCCCAAAGTATTGATCTAGGCCCATTTTGGTATATTTCATGCCACCATTTCACCGCCAAATACGATCAAATAAAAAAAATTGTTCACTTTTTCACAAATTTTTTCACAAACTTTAGGTTTCTCACTGAAATTATTTACAAACAACTTATGCAATTATAGCATAAATGGTTGTAAATGCTTCTCTGGGATCCCCTTTGTTCAGAAATAGCAGACATATATGGCTTTGGCTTTGCTTTTTGGTAATTAGAAGGCTGCTAAATGCCACTGCGCACAATACGTGTATTATGCCCAGCAGTGAAGGGGTTAATTAGGGAGCATGTAGGGAGCTTCTAGGGTTAATTTTAGCTTTAGTGTAGTGTAGTAGACAACCCCAAGTATTGATCTAGGCCCATTTTGGTATATTTCATGCCACCATTTCACCGCCAAATGCGATCAAATAAAAAAAAAACGTTAATTTTTTCACAATTTTAGGTTTCTCACTGAAATTATTTACAAACAGCTTGTGCAATTATGGCACAAATGGTTGTAAATGCTTCTCTGGGATGTCCTTTGTTCAGAAATAGCAGACATATATGACTTTGGCGTTGCTTTTTGGTAATTAGAAAGTCGCTAAATGCTGCTGCGCATCACACGTGTATTATGGCTAGCAGTGAAGGGGTTAATTAAATAGTTTGTAGGGAGCTTGCAGGGTTAATTTTAGCTTTAGTGTAGATATCAGCCTCCCACCTGACACATCCCACCCCCTGATCCCTCCCAAACAGCTCCCTTCCCTCCCCCACCCCACAATTGTCCCCGCCATCTTAAGTACTGGCAGAAAGTCTGCCAGTACTGAAATAAAAGTTTTTTTTTGTTTTTTTTTTAAAGAAAAAAAAAAGCATATTTACATATGCTGTGTTTAGGATCCCCCCTTAGCCCCCAACCTCCCTGATCCCCCCAAAACAGCTCTCTAAGCCTCCCCCTCAGCCTTATTGGGGGCCATCTTGGGTACTGGCAGCTGTCTGCCAGTACCCAGTTTGCACACAAACAAATGTTTATTTTTTTTTATCTTTTTCTGTAGTGTAGCTTACCCCCCCCCACCCCCCCACGGACCAACCCCACCACATAAATGACACCTAAAGTTTTTTTTTTTACATTCTAGGTCCCACTTTTATTTTGTTTTGGGACACATTTTTCTGTAGTGTAGCGGTTCCCACCCGCTCCCTCCCCTTGCACGCGCCCGCCCCGCCCCCTCGTGCACGTGCGCGTGCCCGCGCGCGCCCCCGGACTCCCCCGCCCACGATCCCGCCCCCCCTCCACATGACCAGGGCCATCGATGGCCGCCACCCACCTCCCACACCGGCTCCCACCCACCAACGATACCGGCCATCGATGTCCGGTGCAGAGAGGGCCACAGAGTGGCTCTCTCTGCATCGGATGGCCGTAGAAGGTTATTGCAGGATGCCTCCATATCGAGGCATCACTGCAATAACCGGAAAGCAGCTGGAAGCGAGCAGGATCGCTTCCAGCTGCTTTCCACACCGAGGACGTGCAGGGTACGTTCTCAGGCATTAACTGCCTTTTTTCTGAGGACGTACCCTGCACGTCCTCGGTCATTAAGGGGTTAAGTGATACACAGTATGTAAACTTAATGGGACAGTAAGATAAATATTAAACTGTGATGATCCAGATATAGTATGCCATTTTAAACCATTTTTCAAGTTACTTTTATTATTAGATTAGCTTCATTATCTTGGTATCCTTTGGTGTTTTTTAGAGGGAGCGAGCAAACACCTTTTAATATTGTACACATGAGGTACTGACAGTATTTTGGGGGGAGGGGGTTGAGGATTGAAGATTTGTTTTTTTAATTAATGGGACCGGATGACAGGTCGCAGTTTTGAGTGCTGTGCCTGTCCAGAAGAATAAACTCAACAAGGGGTTAATTGCTGTGAAATCTTATATTCTATGAACAAGCTAATCACCCTGCAGCTGATGGTCCTAAAATTAATAAGTCAGCTGCTAGCTTCAGAACACAGGAACCAATATTGAGGTTGCAGCCTCTCACTTACCCCCCGGCAGAGTGCCTTGGGCCACTGCTGTATCACAATGCAAAGGACGCGTTGTAACACCACTCCAAAAATTGAGGAAGTTTGTATAATTGTGCAAAATCTTTTGAGGGAGCAAGAGCTCAAGTTTGCTGCCGGATTTGACCGTCTCCAAGCCCTTGTGGAAATTATGACTATGGAGAAAGCCATTCTGGAAACTTCGCTACAGGAGGCAGCGGGCACTGCAGAGCCGCTGCGACTAAATTTAACAATAGCTGAGAAGTCTCATATAACGGAGGACTCTGTCTACCCACTTCTGGATATGTCTCCGACCACTTTTTCTGAACCTACCGCCCCTGCCTGGAGGGAAGCGGCCGGCCCTCTGGAATGGAGTGGAGGGTTTGGCCATTGTGACCAATTCATATTTTTGGAGCACCGGAACTTGCCTGAGGGACTACATGGCCAGCTTGATGTGCTGGATCAGAGTGTGACACTGGCGATTTTACAAGGACCGAAACTAAGGACAGAGACCTCTCTGGATGATGTCATAGTTTTTGCTCCGTTTCCCACTATGTCAAATAATACCTGAATAAGTGCCACCATAACCCGAGAGTGTTTGGGAGTGGCGGTATTGTTGGACAGTCTGAGTACTCATAATCAACATATGGACTATGTAACATTGTTTAATCTACACAATGTAGACTGCTTTGAACAAATGATGCCTATCCAGAAACTCGACACACAGCAAACCTGTTCCCATAAAATTGGTATAGGGTAAAAATGCTCCTATTGATGTGACCCACATTTGAGCGCCTAACCTTATAACTTAATGATGGCCTTATAACCCGATATATTTGCTTTGTGATTCATAGAACTCATGCTCTGATGACAACTTAACAATCAATAATCTATGTAGCATCCAGTGTTCCTTTTTCTGTATAATGGCTGCTACGGTTAAGGGTTTATTTCTGCATAGAATAGTAATTACCTTCTTACTAGCCGAAAACATTGCTAGCTACCACGTGAATTGGGGTATCTGTTTAGAGTACAGGGATACTTTCAGAGTCGTGGCCTATTGGTATTCTGCATGTTTATTAATAGGTAATATTTATGCACTGCTATCATGGATAGGGTCTGCTTATGTCCCTTGCCACTGTTGCTTATCTAGATCCCTATTTGCTATCCTAATATAAATATGATTGTGGATACCTTAAATCTCTATTTTACCGATGGCATCTCAGTGACTTCTATATTACACTAAAGACAGGGGCAGACAGTTTTGCCCTGTACAATATGTATAGCCATCAGAGTAATAGGTCTGGGGGACAGCTTATGTCTTCTATAAAAATATATGCTCGCTGCCTGATTATATACTTGGTAAATACAAGTTAAGTCATTGCATTGCAAGTGAATATTTTTAATACAAGTAGATTTAACCCAGCAATCTATACTAAGTTTACACTCCCTCATAGGCGTATATATCTCCCTGATGTGTTACCAGTCCGATTATATAATGGTCTGGGATATTGCAGACACTTTATGGTAAACACTAGTCCTATGCTCTTTGGGATTTATTATTTGAGGCAAGCAGAAAGCTTGTGTGTATTATATATGCAGCCTATAATCATTTTAAAGTTTTCATGTCCATCTGTAGTTCAGGTGTTTGACATTGCTGATGCATTTATAGAGACATAACTATTTCTTATTTTACCTACTTTAGCAGGTCTATAGACCTTACCCATAAGATAGTTACTCCCAGATATTCCTAATCCTTCCTATACTATACAGGGAGAGCAGAATTATTAGGCAAGTTGTATTTTTGAGGATTAATTTTATTATTGAACAACAACCATGTTCTCAATGAACCCAAAAAACTCATTAATATCAAAGCTGAATAGTTTTGGAAGTAGTTTTTAGTTTGTTTTTAGTTATAGCTATTTTAGGGGGATATCTGTGTGTGCAGGTGACTATTACTGTGCATAATTATTAGGCAACTTAACAAAAAACAAATATATACCCATTTCAATTATTTATTTTTACCAGTGAAACCAATATAACATCTCAACATTCACAAATATACATTTCTGACATTCAAAAACAAAACAAAAACAAATCAGTGACAATATAGCCACCTTTCTTTGCAAGGACACTCAAAAGCCTGCCATCCATGGATTCTGTTAGTGTTTTGATCTGTTCACCATCAACATTGCGTGCAGCAGCAACCACAGCCTCCCAGACACTGTTCAGAGAGGTGTACTGTTTTCCCTCCTTGTAAATCTCACATTTGATGATGGACCACAGGTTCTCAATGGGGTTCAGATCAGGTGAACAAGGAGGCCATGTCATTAGATTTTCTTCTTTTATACCCTTTCTTGCCAGCCACGCTGTGGAGTACTTGGACGCGTGTGATGGAGCATTGTCCTGCATGAAAATCATGTTTTTCTTGAAGGATGCAGACTTCTTCCTGTACCACTGCTTGAAGAAGGTGTCTTCCAGAAACTGGCAGTAGGACTGGGAGTTGAGCTTGACTCCATCCTCAACCCGAAAAGGCCCCACAAGCTCATCTTTGATGATACCAGCCCAAACCAGTACTCCACCTCCACCTTGCTGGCGTCTGAGTCGGACTGGAGCTCTCTGCCCTTTACCAATCCAGCCACGGGCCCATCCATCTGGCCCATCAAGACTCACTCTCATTTCATCAGTCCATAAAACCTTAGAAAAATCAGTCTTGAGATATTTCTTGGCCCAGTCTTGACGTTTCAGCTTGTGTGTCTTGTTCAGTGGTGGTCGTCTTTCAGCCTTTCTTACCTTGGCCATGTCTCTGAGTATTGCACACCTTGTGCTTTTGGGCACTCCAGTGATGTTGCAGCTCTGAAATATGGCCAAACTGGTGGCAAGTGGCATCTTGGCAGCTGCACGCTTGACTTTTCTCAGTTCATGGGCAGTTATTTTGCGCCTTGGTTTTTCCACACGCTTCTTGTGACCCTGTTGACTATTTTGAATGAAACGCTTGATTGTTTGATGATCACGCTTCAGAAGCTTTGCAATTTTAAGAGTGCTGCATCCCTCTGCAAGATATCTCACTATTTTTGACTTTTCTGAGCCTGTCAAGTCCTTCTTTTGACCCATTTTGCCAAAGGAAAGGAAGTTGCCTAATAATTATGCACACCTGATATAGGGTGTTGATGTCATTAGACCACACCCCTTCTCATTACAGAGATGCACATCACCTAATATGCTTAATTGGTAGCAGGCTTTCGAGCCTATACAGCTTGGAGTAAGACAACATGCATAAAGAGGATGATGTGGTCAAAATACTCATTTGCCTAATAATTCTGCA
Source organism: Bombina bombina (assembly GCF_027579735.1). Classification (NCBI taxonomy): domain Eukaryota; kingdom Metazoa; phylum Chordata; class Amphibia; order Anura; family Bombinatoridae; genus Bombina; species Bombina bombina. The sequence goes on from NC_069499.1 coordinate 194,158,009, forward strand.
CACAGTGTATATGTTTTTTTTGCATTTGAGAGGAAAAATGTACTGTATTCTTTCTGAGAGTTAAGTATACATAGTTGTGCAAATGTAATCATTTAAACTTGTTTAATTTTTGGTTGCTTCATTCATAATACATATTGTTCTCTAATATTTACAGAGATCCAAAATCTAAATATTTACCTATGCTGTTGTTTACGTATAGCAGTCAAGGGTCCATAGAGTGGCCCTAGCATCTAAATAAACCTCCTATGTCTCATACAGGGGGGTATTAAAGGTCTAAGAGAGACCTAATTATGTCCAGGAGGTAGCAAATGAAAGTTTTTGTTTTTCTCCTACTATTGTGGTACAAATACTGTGCAAGTTATAATTGTATAATACCTAGATATCCTATATGTTCTTTGATTATATATATTCTTTGTTGTTGCTTTTATATAAAAGTCAAGGGTCCAAGAGTGGTCCTATCATCTAAATAAACCTCCTCTGTCTCATACAGTTAGTATCAAATGTCCAAGAGAGACCTTATTAATAGTGATGTCGCGAACCTAAAATTTTCGGTTCGCGAACGGCGGACTCGAACTTCCGGTATTGTTTGCGAACCGCGCGAACTGCCATTGAATTCAATAGGCAGGCGAACTTTAAAACCTACAAGGACTCTTTCTGGCCACAATAGTGATGGAAAAGTTGTTTCAAGGGTACTAACACCTGGACTGTCGCATGCTGGAGGGGGATCCCTGGCAAAACTCCCATGGAAAATTACATAGTTTATGCAGAGTCTGCTTTTAAGCCATAATGGGCCTAAATCAACTAACATTCCCAAAGTGGCTGTCTCAAAACATCCCTGACAGAAGATAGATTGATAGATAGGATAGATAGATATACATAGATTGATAGTTAGATAGAATCGATAGAAGAGAAATAGATAGATTTGTTAGATATATAATTACCCTAATAAAGTCTAATAATTAAACATGCGTTCTTGGACCCAACTAGGTTGTGTTAAGTAGTACTGTTCTTGGCACTTTCAGCCCTGTAACTCCCCCTATTGGTGGAGGTCTATATGGCGGTTATGATTACCCTGACAAAGTATAACAACAAGACACGTGGTCTGGGACCCATGGTAATTTTGTTGTGTTAAGTAAAACTTTTCTTATCACTTGAATCCCTCTTACCCCCCCTTTTGTTGGAGCTCTATATGGCCTCCATGATTAGCCTGACAAAGTATATTAAGAAAACATCTGGTCTTGGACCCATGGTAACTAGGTTGTGTTTAAGTAGTACTATTCTTAGAACTGTAATCCCTGTTACTCCCCCTATCAAGGGAGGTCTATATGGCCTGCATGATTACCCTGACAAAGTATAACATCAAGAGACACGGTGTTGGACCCATGATAACTAGCTTGTGTTAATTAGTACTTTTCTTAGCACTTTAATCCCTGTTCCCCCCCCCCCCCCCCCCTATCGGGGGTGTTCTATATGGCCTGCCTGATTACCCTGAAAAAATATAATAATAAGACATGCGGTCTGGTACCCATTTTAACTAGGTTGTGTTTTAAGTACTACCATTCTTAGCACTTTAATCTCTGTAACTCCCCCTATTTGGTGAGGTCTATACGGCCTGGATGATTACCCATACAAAATATAATAATAAGACATCTGCTCTTGGTCTGCGACTCATGGTAACTATGTTGTGTTAATTAGTAATGTCCTTCGCATTTTAATAGCTGTTACTCATACTCACCCTATCGGTGGAGGTCTATATGGCCTGCATGATTACCCTTACAAAATATAATAACCAAACATATGCTCTGGGACCCATGGTAAGTAGGTTGTGTTAAGTAGTACTGTTCTTTGCAGTTTAATACCTGTTACAACACCAAATGGTGGCAGGTCTATCTGGCCTTCATGATTAGCTGCACCCAAACCCAAAAAAAAGCTGAGTGGTCTTAGACTAACACTCATGGCTAACTCGGTTGTTTCAATTAGTACTATTCTTCCCTGTTACGGGTGGTCTACATGGCCATCCTGATTAGCCGAACAAAATACTACAATCCAACCTTTGCTCAGTCTTCATAGGCCCTTCATTGTCTGTATTTTGATAGTACAGTTCTTATTATTTTTATAGCTGATACAACACCGAATGGTGGCAGCTCTATATGGCCTGCATGATTAGCCGCACCCAATACAAAAATAAATCCAATCGGTCTTGGATTAACACCCATGGCTAACTCTGTTGTTTCAAGTAGTACTATTCTTAGCACTTTCATCTCATCATCCCTGTTACTTCCAGGACTCTCGGTGGTGGTCTACATGGCCATCATGATTAGCCTAACCAAATACTACAATCCAACCTTGGCTCAGTCTTCATAAGGCCCTTCATTGGCTGTATTTTGGTAGTACTGTTCTTATTAGTTTAATACCTGATACAACACCAAATGGTGGCAGCTCTATATGGCCTGCATGAATAGCCGCACTCAAAACCAAAAAAAAGCCAAGCGGTCTTGCACTAACACCCATGGCTAAATCTGTTGTTTCCAGTTCTACTATTCTTAGCTCTTTCATCTCATCCCTGTTACTTCCATGACTCTCAGTGGTGGTGGTCTACATGGCCATCATGATTACCCTCACCAAAATATAACAACAATACGTGCGTGCAGGGAACCATGGTAAGCTTACTTCCTTTCGCAAAATCGAGTATAACAGTTGCAGGCAGAGGTTCTGACCCTGCATTATGGCTGCACCTCTCCCTAAAAGAGGCATGCGTTACAGAGTCTGTGGGCATGTAAGCAAAGAGCTGGCCTGCCTAAAAAGAGGAGCAAGGCTGTACAGGTTGTTCTCCTTCAGCCGTTTTATACGCTGTCCCACAGCCACGACCCTCAGCAACCACAACAGAATGAAACACCACATATGCCATCCTTTTGAACAACAGAGTACAGGTATGGCATTGATTTTAGTTACACAGCGATATTTATTATGAACCGTGAAATTGAAAACAAAAACATGATTGAACACCAAGTACAGTACAGGTCGTTCTCCTTCGGCCTTTTTAGAATAGTGTTCCGGACCCCCATCAAAAACAACAGCAGGAAAGAGGACATATGGCATCCTTTTGAACAATAGATGACAGGTAAGGCATAGATTTTACAAAGCCATAGATAATTTTTTTGCAACTGTGAAATAAAAAAAAAACATTGATTGGACACCCAGCACACTTCTTTATCCTTAGGCCTTTTTATAAGAGGCTCCCGGAGCCTCAACTGAAACAACAGCATGAAAGAGGACATATGGCATCCTTGTGAACAATTGATTACAGTTAAGGCATTGATTTTAGAATCCCAGAGATCATTTATATGACCCGGGAAATAGAAAAAAACATTGATTAGACACCCAGTACACTTATTTATTCTTAGGCCTTTTTAATAAGAGGGTCCCGGAGCCTCAACCGAAACAACAGCATGAAAGAGGACATATGTCATCCTTTTGAATAATAGATTACAGGAAAGGCATTGATTTTAGAATCCCAGAGATCATTTATATGACCCGGGAAATAGAAAAAAACATTGTTTAGACACCCAGTACACTTATTTATCCTCAGGCCTTTTTAATAAGAGGGTCCCTGTCAAGGTGAGTATTATCTTAGAAATTTGAACCTCTGTTTCCTAGGAATCACAACTTGTATCAATTTAATATGTGGTAATGTTACACAGAGTTTTACACTGGAGGCCCAAAGGAGTGTAAACACTGTGTATTGATTTGGCCCTTATTAGTTTGTACTCATAATTCTCAGGAGCACAAAGAGCAATTTCAGGGCGTAACAGTGAAATATATATATATATAACAGATTGAGATACAGATTAAATCAACTTCAACAGTTCTTACAAGTCAGTATCAATAGGCAGCTAGCAGTTGCGGAATTAAGTTAAATGACAGTCTGTTACTATGCCATAAATATACCATACGACCTGTCTCCACTGGAGTGGTAGATAGAACACAGGAGCCGTGGAAGTGGAGTGAGCTGACCAGGTAAGTTGTTTAGTGCACCGGAGCCCCTTGTCCTCTGAGCGCGGTGAATAGGGAGAGCTGTACCTGCGGCTGCAGATGATGACGTCACCCGCGCTGGATCCGGACGGCTGTGTGGAAGTGAAGCTGCAGCGCAGCTCTTTAGGGATGTCAGGAGACAAGAAAGTTTGCCATCGGTTGTGGCAGGTACGCTGGGACAGGCTAAAAGAGCCAAATAAGAGCCCACACTGGAAGTGGCTGTGGCTGCTAAACGTAGTAGGAACCGGATTGTCCTGTAGAACCAACAGGATGGTTAGCTAGAAAGCTGGCTTGGATCTGGAGGAAATACTTGCTGTATATTACTAACAAAATAACCAAGCAATGAGTCTAGGAGGGGGAGGTGCTTTTATAGCACTAAGGATAATTAAGGATGAAACCAGTTAAAGGTACAGAACTTGCAAGGAACCCTGACAGAGTCCCCCCCCAAGGAAACCTCAGCGAGGTTTCAAGGAACTGGCCTCTCAGGGTTGCGGCGATGGAAAAGAGAGACTAGACGAGGGGCAGTAACACTCGTAGCCGGTTCCCAAGTGTCCTCCGACGTATCAAAACCCTTCCAGTGGATCAGATATTCCAAACGGCCGCCTCTGCGTCTTGAGTCCAGAATGCTGTGAACCTCATATTCGAGGTCATCGGTCAATGAGTGGCTAGGAAGATCAACGACGGGAATGGATGCAGAGGAGGTACAAGGTTTAATAAGAGACACATGGAAGGTCGGATGAATCCGGTAGGTGGGAGGCAGCTCTAAGGTGACTGTAACAGGATTTGGGAGAGCAACAATTGGGAAAGGACCAACAAAAAGTTTAGTTAGTTTTCTTGAGGGAAGATGAAGCTTTAAGTTTTTCGTGGATAACCAAACAAGTTGACCTATACGATATTCAGGTTGTTGTCTGTGACGAAGATCATAGTGTTTTTTATAAGATGCTTGAGCATGTCTAATGTTATTTTGTATGACAGTAAATGCCTGTGAGATGTCGTTTATAGTGTCATTCACTTGAGGACAGTTAGATTCGACTCTAGGGAGCATATGGTTTCGTGGATGGATGCCGTTGTTGATGAAGAATGGACTATGCCTGGTAGAGGAATTTGGAGTGTTGTTATATGCAAATTCAGCCAATGGGAGGAACGAGTACCAGGAATACTGTTGCTGGGAACAGTAACAGCGGAGGTACTGTTCCAACCACTGATTGGTCCTTTCAGTTTGTCCGTTACATTGGGGATGATAAGAAGTGGTAAGTGGTAAGTTTTTGTTCAATTTGTAAGGCTACACATAGTTGCTTCCAGAATTTTGAGGTGAACTGAGATCCTCTGAGTATACTGGTTGGGATTCCATGAAGACGAATAATTTCTTTGATGAAAAGTTGTGAAGTTAACGAAGCACTAGGTATGGAGGTGGTTGGAATAAAGTGAGCCATTTTAGAAAATACATCTACAACTACCATTATACAGGTGTATGAAGATGAGTTAGGTAGGTCTACAATGAAATCAAGAGAGACGTCAGTCCATGGCTTAGTTGGTATAGGATTGGGTTGTAACAATCCTATAGGTCTCATATGGGAGGGTTTAGAACTAGAACACGTAACACAGTGGGAGATGTAACGTTTAACTGAAGTTACGAGTGAAGGCCACCAATAAGAACGTCTCAAAGGAGACAACGTTTTGTGGACTCCTAGATGTCCTGCCAATGGAGAGTCATGAACAGAATTGAGAACAGTGTTTCTTAAATCAGGCGGAACATATAGAAGTTGCTTATAGTAGTATAAGCCATCTTCAGCCTTTTGTAGTAGTTTAGTTGGTTTGGAAGAATCACTATCTTGTGAAGACTGGATTTCAAATGGCTTCAGAACAAGGGAAGCTATGATATTCTCCTTTGGTATCACAGTTGATGGTAGGTTGTCTGAAATGGGTTTTTCGTACATTCTTGAAAGAGCGTCTGCCTTGGCGTTTTTTGATCCGGGTCTATAAGTAATGGACATATTGAAATCTTGAAAAGTAAAGACTCCATCTGAGTTGTCTTGATGAGAGAGTCCTATTCATATGAAGTTATTGCAGATTTTTATGATCTGTGAGGATGACAATGGGATGTGTTGAACCCTCCAAAAGGTGACGCCAATGGTCAAAAGAACTCTTTATTGCCAAGAGTTCTTTCTCCCCAACAGGATAGTTCAGTTCAGCGGCCGTCATAACCCTTGAAAAAAAAGCTACTGGGTGAATAGGTTCTTTATAAGACTTCCTCTGTGAGAGAACAGCTCCCAGGGCAAAATCTGATGCATCGACTTCCAGAATAAACTGTAAGTCGGTGTCAGGGAACTGAAGTATTGGAGCGGTGGTGAATCGATTTTTTAGGGTATCAAAAACCTTTTGAGTGAGTTCTGACCAATGAAAATTATTGTGTTGTTTTGTGAGATCTGATAATGGTTTAGTCAGTGCTGCAAATTTGTGGATGAATTTACGATAAAAGTTTGCGAACCCAAGGAAGCGTTGTATATCTTTTTTGCACTTAGGAGTAGGCCATTGTCTAATGCAATTTATTTTAGTTTCTTCCATCTTAATACCTGTGGAGCTGATGTGATAACCCAGAAAGGACACCTGGTCAACATGGAATAAACATTTCTCCAGCTTAGCATAAAGGCTATGTGTACGTAATCTATCGAGGACTGTTGTGACATGATTGATATGATCCTGTAAGTTTTGTGAGTATATAAGGATGTCATCTAAGTATACCACAATGTAAACATCTAAGATATCACGGAAAATATCATTAATAAAATTCTGAAATGTAGCCGGCGCATTGCAGAGTCCGAATGGCATAACAACATACTCAAACAACCCGTAATGGGTTCTAAACGCTGTTAGCCATTCGTCGCCGGCACGGATTCTGACGAGGTTGTAGGCCCCTCTTAGGTCCAATTTTGTGAAGACCTTGGCTCCACGCAACCTCTCAATGAGTTCTGGTATTAATGGAAGTGGGTACCTGTTTTTTATTGTACGTTTATTGAGTTCCCTGTAATCAATAATAGGCCTGAGTGAATCATCCTTATTCCTTACAAAGAAAATTCCAGCACCTGCTGGTGATGTGGAAGGTCTGATAAAGCCTTTCTCAAGACTTTCCTGTAAGTAATTCTTTAGATGATCCAACTCAGGTTTTGATAAAGGATATATATGACCTAGGGTATAGTAGACCCTGGTAACAACTCAATGGGGCAGTCATATACTCTATGAGGCGGTAGAGATTGAGCTTCTTTTTTACTAAATACATCTGAGTATTCTAGATAACAGTTGGGTAGTGTAGGTTCAGATACTACTGATATATGGTGTTTAGTGTAGCAAGTTTGTATACAATAAGTAGAAGAAAGTGAAATGGAAAGGTCAGTCCAATTCAATGTAGGTTTGTGTGTCTTTAACCAGGCAATACCTAAAATGAGGGGGAACATAGGAGATGTGATTACATTAAAACTTATAGTTTCACTATGACCTGTACTGGTACACATTATTAACGGCACGGTTTGTTGATTTACTGGACCTGAGGAGAGAGGAGAACCATCAACAACGTTAAATAAGACAGGAGAAGGTTTTGCCACAACAGGTATTTTATTGGCCCTTACGTACTCAAGGTCAATGAAATTACCACTCGCTCCTGTGTCAATTAGTGCTTCAGTTTTGACTTTGTGAAGTTGCCACTGTAGGGAGAGAGATAAAAAAACATAAGTACTGTTCTTATCCTTCAGGTTATGGTAACGTAAAGTGTTTTTAGACCTACCCGACTTTTGCTTAATCAAAAGAGGGCATCCCTTCACTTCATGGTCTCTGGCGGCACAGTACATACAAAGATTCAGGAGACGCCGTCTGTTCTTTTCTTGTTGGGAAAGGGGTCCCTTAATTACTCCGATCTCCATTGGAATCTCCACATCTTGTTCCCTATGTGTAATTTGTGAAGTGATTTTCCTTGGGGTGATAGTATGTCCTGCCTTCTCATGTCGGCGCTCCCTGATCCTTCTGTCGATTGTGATCGATAAAGTATAAAGATCTTCAAGAGAAGTGGGGATACCAATCCTGGATAACTCATCCTTGATGTCGTCAGATAAACCTATCCGGAAATGGTTTTTCAGGGATGGTTCATTCCATTGGGAATCCTTGGCATGAATTTTGAACTGGGCAATGTAATCCTCTACAGGTTGCCTGTTCTGTTTCAAAGCTCTTATCGAAGCCTCAGCTGAGCTTTGTTTGAAGGGATCATCGTATAATGATGACATCTCCTTCAAGAAATCCTCTAAAGAGTTCAAAATGGGATCTTGAATCTCATAGTAAGTGTCAGCCCATGCACGAGGCTCTGCCCTTAAGAAGGAAATAATAGTAAGCACTTTCAGTCTGTCAGTCCTGTATGTGTTTGGTTTTAACTCAAACAGCAGGAGACAAGAATTTTTGAACTCCCTGAACAGAGACCTATTACCAGAAAACTTTTCTGGCAGGCTGACCTGTGGATCAGGTGCCTGTACAGGGGGGTTAGTCTTGGTATTATAAAGGTCTCTGATACAGGTTTTAACAGTTTCGTTATCACTCTGCAATTCTCTTACAGTCTGTGTAAGGTTATCAATACGCTGAGACATATTAGTAATCTAGTCCTCTGAGCGCGGTGAATAGGGAGAGCTGTACCTGCGGCTGCAGATGATGACGTCACCCGCGCTGGATCCGGACGGCTGTGTGGAAGTGAAGCTGCAGCGCAGCTCTTTAGGGATGTCAGGAGACAAGAAAGTTTGCCATCGGTTGTGGCAGGTAAGCTGGGACAGGCTAGGAGAGCCAAATAAGAGCCCACACTGGAAGTGGCTGTGGCTGCTAAACGTAGTAGGAACCGGATTGTCCTGTAGAACCAACAGGATGGTTAGCTAGGAAGCTGGCTTGGATCTGGAGGAAATACTTGCTGTATACTACTAACAAAATAACCAAGCAATGAGTCTAGGAAGGGGAGGTGCTTTTATAGCACTAAGGATAATTAAGGATGAAACCAGTTAAAGGTACAGAACTTGCAAGGAACCCTGACAGTCCCGGAGCCTCAACCGAAACAACAGCATGAAAGAGGACATATGTCATCCTTTTGAATAATAGATTACAGGAAAGGCATTGATTTTAGAAACCCACAGATCATTATTTGCAACCGGGAAATAGAAAAAAACATTGTTTAGGCACCCAGTACACTTATTTATCCTCAGTCCTTTTTAATAAGAGGGTCCCGGAGCCTCAAACGAAACAACAGCATGAAAGAGGACATATGTCATCCTTTTGAATAATAGATTACAGAAAAGGCATTGATTTTAGAATCCCAGAGATAATTTATATGACCTGTGAAATAGAAAAAAACATTGATTAAACACCCAGTACACTTATTTATTCTTAGGCCTTTTTAATAAGAGGGTCCCGGAGCCTCAACCGAAACAACAGCATGAAAGAGGACATATGTCATCCTTTTGAATAATAGATTACAGGAAAGGCATTGATTTTAGAAACCCACAGATCATTATTTGCAACCGGGAAATAGAAAAAAACATTGATTAGACACCCAGTACACTTATTTATTCTTAGGCCTTTTTAATAAGAGGGTCCCGGAGCCTCAACCGAAACAACAGCATGAAAGAGGACATATGTCATCCTTTTGAATAATAGATTACAGGAAAGGCATTGATTTTAGAATCCCAGAGATCATTTATATGACCCGGGAAATAGAAAAAAACATTGTTTAGACACCCAGTACACTTATTTATCCTCAGGCCTTTTTAATAAGAGGGTCCCGGAGCCTCAACCGAAACAACAGCATGAAAGAGGACATATGTCAGCCTTTTGAATAATAGATTACAGGAAAGGCATTGATTTTAGAAACCCACAGATCATTATTTGCAACCGGGAAATAGAAAAAAACATTGATTAGACACCCAGTACACTTATTTATCCTCAGGCCTTTTTAATAAGAGGGTCCCGGAGCCTCAACCGAAACAACAGCATGAAAGAGGACATATGTCATCCTTTTGAATAATAGATTACAGGAAAGGCATTGATTTTAGAAACCCATAGATCATTATTTGCAACCGGGAAATAGAAAAAAAACATTGATTAGACAGCCAGTACATTTATTTATCCTCAGGCCTTTTTAATAAGAGGGTCCCGGAGCCTCAACCGAAACAACAGCATGAAAGAGGACATATGTCATCCTTTTGAATAATAGATTACAGGAAAGGCATTGATTTTAGAAACCCACAGATCATTATTTGCAACCGGGAAATAGAAAAAAACATTGTTTAGACACCCAGTACACTTATTTATCCTCAGGCCTTTTTAATAAGACGGTCCCGGAGCCTCAACCGAAACAACAGCATGAAAGAGGACATAAGTCATCCTTTTGAATAATAGATTACAGGAAAGGCATTGATTTTAGAAACCCACAGATCATTATTTGCAACCGGGAAATAGAAAAAAACATTGATTAGACACCCAGTACACTTATTTATTCTTAGGCCTTTTTAATAAGAGGGTCCCGGAGCCTCAACCGAAACAACAGCATGAAAGAGGACATATGTCATGCTTTTGAATAATAGATTACAGGAAAGGCATTGATTTTAGAATCCCAGAGATCATTTATATGACCCGGGAAATAGAAAAAAACATTGTTTAGACACCCAGTACACTTATTTATCCTCAGGCCTTTTTAATAAAAGGGTCCCGGAGCCTCAACCGAAACAACAGCATGAAAGAGGACATATGTCATCCTTTTGAATAATAGATTACAGGAAAGGCATTGATTTTAGAAACCCACAGATCATTATTTGCAACCGGGAAATAGAAAAAAACATTGATTAGACACCCAGTACACTTATTTATTCTTAGGCATTTTTAATAAGAGGGTCCCGGAGCCTCAACCGAAACAACAGCATGAAAGAGGACATATGTCATCCTTTTGAATAATAGATTACAGGAAAGGCATTGATTTTAGAAACCCACAGATCATTATTTGCAACCGGGAAATAGAAAAAAACATTGATTAGACACCCAGTACACTTATTTATTCTTAGGCCTTTTTAATAAGAGGGTCCCGGAGCCTCAACCGAAACAACAGCATGAAAGAGGACATATGTCATCCTTTTGAATAATAGATTACAGGAAAGGCATTGATTTTAGAATCCCAGAGATCATTTATATGACCCGGGAAATAGAAAAAAACATTGTTTAGACACCCAGTACACTTATTTATCCTCAGGCCTTTTTAATAAGATGGTCCCGGAGCCTCAACCGAAACAACAGCATGAAAGAGGACATATGTCATCCTTTTGAATAATAGATTACAGGAAAGGCATTGATTTTAGAAACCCACAGATCATTATTTGCAACCGGGAAATAGAAAAAAACATTGATTAGACACCCAGTACACATTGATTCTTAGGCCTTTTTAATAAGAGGGTCCCGGAGCCTCAACCGAAACAACAGCATGAAAGAGGACATATGTCATCCTTTTGAATAATAGATTACAGGAAAGGCTTGATTTTAGAAACCCACAGATCATTATTTGCAACCGGGAAATAGAAAAAAAACATTGATTAGACACCCAGTACACTTATTTATCCTCAGGCCTTTTTAATAAGAGGGTCCCGGAGCCTCAACCGAAACAACAGCATGAAAGAGGACATATGTCATCCTTTTGAATAATAGATTACAGGAAAGGCATTGATTTTAGAAACCCACAGATCATTATTTGCAACCGGGAAATAGAAAAAAACATTGTTTAGACACCCAGTACACTTATTTATCCTCAGGCCTTTTTAATAAGAGGGTCCCGGAGCCTCAACCGAAACAACAGCATGAAAGAGGACATAAGTCATCCTTTTGAATAATAGATTACAGGAAAGGCATTGATTTTAGAAACCCACAGATCATTATTTGCAACCGGGAAATAGAAAAAAACATTGATTAGACACCCAGTACACTTATTTATTCTTAGGCCTTTTTAATAAGAGGGTCCCGGAGCCTCAACCGAAACAACAGCATGAAAGAGGACATATGTCATGCTTTTGAATAATAGATTACAGGAAAGGCATTGATTTTAGAATCCCAGAGATCATTTATATGACCCGGGAAATAGAAAAAAACATTGTTTAGACACCCAGTACACTTATTTATCCTCAGGCCTTTTTAATAAAAGGGTCCCGGAGCCTCAACCGAAACAACAGCATGAAAGAGGACATATGTCATCCTTTTGAATAATAGATTACAGGAAAGGCATTGATTTTAGAAACCCACAGATCATTATTTGCAACCGGGAAATAGAAAAAAACATTGATTAGACACCCAGTACACTTATTTATTCTTAGGCATTTTTAATAAGAGGGTCCCGGAGCCTCAACCGAAACAACAGCATGAAAGAGGACATATGTCATCCTTTTGAATAATAGATTACAGGAAAGGCATTGATTTTAGAAACCCACAGATCATTATTTGCAACCGGGAAATAGAAAAAAACATTGATTAGACACCCAGTACACTTATTTATTCTTAGGCCTTTTTAATAAGAGGGTCCCGGAGCCTCAAACGAAACAACAGCATGAAAGAGGACATATGTCATCCTTTTGAATAATAGATTACAGGAAAGGCATTGATTTTAGAAACCCACAGATCATTATTTGCAACCGGGAAATAGAAAAAAACATTGTTTAGACACCCAGTACACTTATTTATCCTCAGGCCTTTTTAATAAGAGGGTCCTGGAGCCTCAACCGAAACAACAGCATGAAAGAGGACATATGTCATCCTTTTGAATAATAGATTACAGGAAAGGCATTGATTTTAGAAACACAGAGATCATTAGTTTCAACCGGGAAATCTAAAAAAACATTGAATAGACACCCAGTACACTTCTTTATCTATAGGTCTTTTTAGCAGAGGCTCCAGGACCCTCAACAAAAACAAGAGCAGGGAGCTGGGCATAGGAGTACAATGGAGTGTGACAATAATAATGTGAAGGGGAAGATTGCGGAGTTGTGGCATTTTAATTTTGTTATCGTGGGAAGTACTTGCAATGACCTTGCTCTGGTGAATCCATATTGCAAATGTGTTTTTTAAGGCACTGTTTGTCTATTTTTTGAATATCAGCATTTGGTAATTGAAGCTCAACTTGAGGCTGGTGAGAACCGACCTTTCTTCTGGCTGTTTGCAAATGTTGTGGCTCTGGACAAACATGTGAATAAGGGGCCATCAGCCATATTCTGCACGCAACCCCTTTGATGATTGACGATAAACATGTGTCACCTGCAATCAGAGCCCATTACTTCTGTCTAAATCATCTTCCTGGTATGGACAGGCCACTGTTTCCCACAGCAAGTCCGAAGATTGAACTACAAGATTGTCTTGAGTATGGTAGGAAACCAAAGTTTATTTAATTCTGTACTATCACCACAAAAGCTGAACTTCTTGAACCAAGGAAAATGCAAACAATTTCATGTGCTTATGGATGACAAGGACGTCCTGTCTTGTGGTGCACAGAGATGGAGAGGATTTTGGGACTCCCTGTACACTACCAAGATGTCTCCAACATCACCAGAAACACAAGACAGCGACTCTTGGGAAGTTCCTGGAGTGTTCCGGTACCCATCTCTTTGCGCCCCGAAAGGAATACTTTATCAGTGTTTTTGTATACATCCGACAACAGCTTCAGAGACTGTGGTGACGCACATGTTATTTACTGTTGTTCCAGCTGTGGCAATATCAATTGGCATTAAAAAGGTAAGATTTGGGGGGGCGGAGCCTATAGCTGTTGCGGTAGGACGTGTGTTTGAGGAGCTCCAGGTCTTACAATTTACTTTGGAGTTAGTTTTCAACCTTAATTTAATTTTCTTTTTGGGATTCATAGTCACACTTTCTGGGGCTATCCAAGAGGAGCCTGGAGATACCTTACTCATATCGGCTTACCTATGTTCCTCAGCTGACTGCGTTACAGCTAGCCGCGACACTAAGAGGCCTCTCTAGCCTGATAGTGCTGTCAAAGCTGCCGCCAATATACCCCCCAGGACCCTGGGTTATCAAACCAGTTCTATAGTAACTGGACAACTCGTTAATCACAACTATTGACAAAGAGAAGGATAAGCACTAGTTACCCCTTATATCAACGGGTATGGAGACCTGTATTTTGCCTTTCCAATATGGCGCCGGTCACCAAACTAATCCTGAATGAAAAAAAAGGTAAGATTTGGAGACTAGTGACGCACATTTTATTCATAGTCACACTTTCTGGGGCTATCCAAGAGGAGCCTGGAGATACCTTACTCATATCGGCTTACCTATGTTCCTCAGCTGACTGCGTTACAGCTAGCCGCGACACTAAGAGGCCTCTCTAGCCTGATAGTGCTGTCAAAGCTGCCGCCAATATACCCCCCCAGGACCCTGGGTTATCAAACCAGTTCTATAGTAACTGGACAACTCGTTAATCACAACTATTGACAAAGAGAAGGATAAGCACTAGTTACCCCTTATATCAACGGGTATGGAGACCTGTATTTTGCCTTTCCAATATGGCGCCGGTCACCAAACTAATCCTGAATGAAAAAAAAGGTAAGATTTGGAGACTAGTGACGCACATTTTATGCACGCTGTGGCAATTGCAATTTGCATTAAAAAGAATCTGCTAACAACCACTACCTACGACCACACCTGACTCCTGAAGTCATGCTTCAGTTATTAACTCAAGTTAAATTTTTTTTTTTTTTATTATGCTCAGCAGATTCAAAACATACCTTTCTTCTAGTTATATCACACGACATGTCAAAATGATGCATGGAAAATGGCAGTGTGCAAAGTCATAATCTTAGTGAACCTATAAGTGCATTACATTTTCCAAAATAAACAAAAATACAGAGAGAAAAAAAAAAGGAAAGAGGACATATGGCATCCTTTTGAACAATAGATTACATTAAAGGCATTGATTTAAGAAACCCAGAGATAATTTTTTGCAACCGTGAAATCTAAAAAAACCTTGATTAGACACCCAGTACACTTATTTATCCTTAGGCCTTATTAGCAGAGGCTCCAGGACCCTTAACAAAACCAGCAGCAGGAAAGAGGACATATGGCATCCTTTTGAAAAATAGATTTCTGGAAAGGCATTGATTTTAGAAACCCGGGGATAATTTGTTTCAACCGGGAAATCTAAAAAAACATTGATTAGACACCTAGTACACATATTTATCCTTAGGCCTTTTTAGCAGAGGCTCCAGGAGCCTCAACAGAAACAACAGCATGAAAGAGGACATATGGCATCCTTGTGAATAATCGATTACAGGAAAGGCATTGATTTTAGAAACCCGGGGATAATTTGTTGCAACCGTGAAATCTAAAAAAAGATTGATTAGACACCCAGTACACTTATTTATCCTTAGGCCTTTTTAGCAGAGGCTCCAGGACCCTCCACAAAACCAGCAGCATGAAAGAGGACATATGGCATCCTTTTGAAAATTAGATTACAGGAAAGGCATTGATTTTAGAAACACAAAGATCATTAGTTGCAACCATGAAATCTAAAAAAACTTAGATTATACACCCAGTACACTTCTTTATCCTTAGGCCTTTTTATAAGAGGCTCCCGGAGCCTCAACAGAAACAACAGCATGAAAGAGGACATATGGCATCCTTTTGAAAATTAGATTACAGGAAAGGCATTGATTTTAGAAACACAGAGATCATTAGTTGCAACCATGAAATCTAAAAAAACTTAGATTATACACCCAGTACACTTCTTTATCCTTAGGCCTATTTATAAGAGGGTCCCGGAGCCTCAACAGAAACAACAGCATGAAAGAGGACATATGGCATCCTTGTGAATAATCGATTACAGGAAAGGCATTGATTTTAGAAACCCAGGGATAATTTGTTGCAACCGTGAAATCTAAAAAAAAGATTGATTAGACACCCAGTACACTTATTTATCCTTAGGCCTTTTTAGCAGAGGCTCCAGGACCCTCCACAAAACCAGCAGCATGAAAGAGGACATATGGCATCCTTTTGAAAATTAGATTACAGGAAAGGCATTGATTTTAGAAACACAGAGATCATTAGTTGCAACTATGAAATCTAAAAAAACTTAGATTATACACCCAGTACACTTCTTTATCCTTAGGCCTTTTTATAAGAGGCTCCCGGAGCCTCAACAGAAACAACAGCATGAAAGAGGACATATGGCATCCTTTTGAAAATTAGATTACAGGAAAGGCATTGATTTTAGAAACCCGGGGATAATTTGTTGCAACCGTGAAATCTAAAAAAAGATTGATTAGACACCCAGTACACTTATTTATCCTTAGGCCTTTTTTTTAGCAGAGGCTCCAGGACCCTCCACAAAACCAGCAGCAGGAAAGAGGACATATGGCATCCTTTTGAAAATTAGATTACAGGAAAGGCATTGATTTTAGAAACCAGGAGATAATTTGTTGCAACCGGGAATTTGAATCAAAAAAATTATTCGATGGACACCCAGTACACTTCTTTCTCCTTCGGCCTTTTTATAAGAGGGTCCAGGACCCTAAAAAAAAACACCAGCAGGGAAGAGGACGTATGGCATTCTTTTGAACAATAGAGTACAGGTACAGCATTCATTTTACAAACCCAGAGATAATTTTGGTCAAATGTGAAATAGAAAAAAAAATTGAGTGGACACCCAGTACACCTCTTTCTCCTTAGGCCTTTTTATAAGAGGGTCCAGGACACTCCAACAAAATACCAGCAGGAAAGAGAACATATGGCATCCTTTTGAACAATAGAGTACTGGTACGGCATTGATTTTAGAAACCCACAGATAATTGTTTGTAAAAGTGAAATAGTCCCAAAAACCATGCTTGGACTCCCACTCCAGGTCGTTCTCCTTCAGCTTTTTTATAAGAGGGTCCAGCACCCTCAACAGAAACAACTGCAGGAAACACCACCACATATGCCATCCTTTTGCACAAGCGAGTACAGGTATGGCATCCATTTTAGAAACCAAGAGATAATTGAGAGGAACCAGGAACATTTTTCTAAAAATTTGATGGGGCACCCATTACAGGTCGTTCTCCTTCAGCCTTTTTATACCATGGGCCACGACCCGCAACAGGCACAACAGCATGAAACACCACATATGCCACCCTTTTGCACAATAGAGTACAGGTATGGCATAGATGGAACACGGAGATAATTTAGAGCAACCAAGAGACGGATAAAGATGCTTGGTCTGTCCTCCTCCTTCAAATTTGTGGCATTTTGCGTTCAATTTAATGGTCCACCAGATATGAGTGGTGTGCTAAGTTGTACAATTCGTAACAGTTTAATCACTAGTGTTATGTGACTTTTTTTTTTTAATTTGAGTTTTGTACCCACAGAGCTGCAGCAGAGGCCAGAAAAATTAGGAATGTACAAATGACTGAAAAATTTGGGTATTGTTGTAGCAACTGCTGTAGCAGCGGCCAGAAAAATTGATGTTTGGAAAACATTTATAAAGTGCCGTAAAAGCTTGTGGCTTGAACACTAGTTGTTGGCGGATAAGTCAAGCAAGTCCTCCGGCTTTTTTAAAAAAAAAAAAAGGCCAGCCTGTGTACCAGTTGTAGCCCAAGCCAGCTCATCTCAGCATCAGGCATTTTTCTTTTTTCTTTTAGTTTAATCTTTTATTTGTATCAAAATATTCATGACAATAAAACAGTTTCAAACAATAATTATTACACTCCAATGGTCAAAACATATTACATGGTAGGTTCTTTAGCATATTACATGGTAGGTTTTTTAACAGTCCCGCAGAGTCCAAATTCTGAAAGTCCATATGTAAAATTGCATGTTCACTTGAGGCGATTCTATAAAAGGTAGGACCTGATGCTATAATGCTAAAAACTTATTTCGCACATTTCGACAACAATATTCAATATATTGAAACTCTAATAATCAAAGTAGATTACACATAAGGTAAGTTTGCAGAGTTCATCTGGTCGGGGTACATATAGTGAGATCTATGCTCATACACCGAAAGCGCGATAGCAATTTCTTGTATGTAACTCCTAAGCCGTCCCTGATCATGAGGTAAAGTTGGGTGGTTAGGTGGTTGTGTCTGAAATGTGTAGTTGGTAATGGGGTTATGTTAGTTTGGTTCTGGAACCATCTACTTGTTGTGTTCGGCTACCACTCAAGTTCTGGCTGTTACTTATGTGACTAGAGATGTATATAGTATGTTGGGAAGTTGGGTCGTGTGTTTCTTCTTGTTGGAGGGGAATTTCCCATGTACAACCTTATAATTTGTCAGTAGAGAGGGGCGTTACAGGAAAGACTTAGTTCTGTTTTGTATAGTAGTATGATTCCCAAAAATATAGCATCTCAGCATAGAACTCCAATCTGCCAGTTTTATAGTAAAAGAATCTCTCCATGGATAGATTCGTTTCCATTTGTGTTTTCCACATTAATAGGGTTGGTGTGGACTCAGATTTCCACAGCCTCGGGATTAATTGTTTGGCACTGCATATGGCTAAATGGAATAGAGATGCATACTGCTTAAACTGGAATTTGGGTAGAATATGAAATAAATATATCAAGGGGTCTAAGGCAATCTCAAGATTTAATAACCTGCTCATTTCTTGGTTAATGTCTATCCAAAACTTTGAAATCTTAGGGCATTCCCACCAGATATGGTAAGGTGTACCTTCTCCTGAACATTTCCTCCAGCATCTATCCGATGCTTCTGGGAAAATATATTTTAATCTATGGGGAGTGAGATACCACCAGAGCAAGAATTTATAATTGGTTTCCAATAAAGTGGCTGAATGTGCAGATTTGCTGGTATGTCGAAAGATATTGAGCCACTCTTCCTCGGAGAGAGTGTATGGAAGTTCTCTATGCCAAGATACTATTGTGGAAGTTTGTTTGGGGTCAGATGGCGTGAGTAAGATTTGATATAAGGTGGATATAGCATGAGTTGGGGGTGGGCTGGAAGTGCAGAGTTTTTCGAAAGTGGTGCGATCTCTTGTCGTATGATGTTTGAGTTTATGGGTGTGTGCAAAGTGTTTAAGTTGTAGATATTTAAACCAGTCAGTGAATTGTGTGATTCCTAGATCTACTAATTGTTGTTTAGGTATCAGTTTGTTCGCCTCTAATAGTGTATACAGTGGGAGGAGGTTGTCAAGGGTGCTCTGTGATTTAGGCATGACTAACATCCCTGTTGGGAAGTCTGGGTTAGACAAAACAGTCGTCAGGGGGGAGGGGACCGTTGAAATATGTGGGTTTCCAGCTATAGTCCGAGACCAAATGTTGAATGTTTCTCGTATTATAGGGTAGATTTTGATCAAGGCTGGGTGGTTCCCATTCGGTTGCGAACAGTATGCACCTAGTTGGGGGGACCCAGTCAGGTCGTGTTCTAACATCAACCAAATCTTGTCGTGTTTGTTAAGGGTCGTGCACCAGTCTATCAGTCTCTTTAAAAAAACAGCAGTTCGATACTTAACTACGTCTGGTACTCCCAAACCCCCATATGTTTTTGATAGATAAAGAGTTGTTCTAGCTATTCTGGGAGGTTTCTTTTTCCAGATATACGAGTTCATCACAGACTGGAGTCTGTTAAGGTAGGTATCTGAGAGCGGTATGGGGACCGTTTGGAACAAGTAGAGGATTTTGGGGAGGATGGTCATTTTGGTTACCCCTATCCTGCCCAACCAGGATATATTTTTATTTAGCCAGGCAGAAGTATCTCTGGTTAGGGAGTTTAAGAGTGGTTCATAATTCAGTTCAAATAGTTGTTGAACAGTACTGGCGAGGTGAACACCCAAATACTTCAGTGAGGACCTCTTTATTTGATATGGTACCTGTGAACTGAGTGTTTGGATGTCAGTCTCGTCCAAATTTATGGGGAGCAATTCGGATTTATGTTTATTAACTAAATAATTAGAATGGAGGCCAAACTCCTCCAGTGTGCTCCTTGCCGCAGGTAGAGCCACAGTCGGTTGAGTTAATGTCAGTAGTAGGTCGTCTGCATAAAGTGCCAATTTATGATGGGTGGAGTTTATAGTAAGTCCAGTTATTGCAGGATTGTCACGTAATTTAGTAGCAAGAACTTCCATTGAGAGAACAAATAATAAGGGTGACAGAGGGCATCCTTGCCTGGTACCATTTAGGATAGGGAAAGAATTGGAAAGTGTACCATTAATTTTAATCTTGGCAGTGGGGTTAGTATAAAGGGCTAGAATTTTTTGGATAAAACTGTCTGGGAAGCCAAATTTCTGTAGAGTAACTTTTAAAAAGGTCCCGTCTAGTCTGTCAAAAGCTTTTTCAGCGTCAGTCGAAAGTAAAATAAAGGGAATGTCATGTATAGTTGCATATTGCATTAAGTGCAAGATTTTTACAGTGTTGTCTTTAGCTTCTCTCTGCGGCACGAAGCCCACCTGGTCTGGATGTATCAATGAAGGGAGTACTTTATTAATTCTGGTGGATAGAATTTTAGCATATAGCTTAATATCTATATTCAGGAGAGATATTGGTCGGTAGTTTGATGCAATAGTCGGGTCTTTACCTGGTTTCGGTATGAGTGTAACTACTGCTTCAAGCATAGAGGAGGGTAGGCCATGAGATTCATCTATATAATTAAAAACTGAAAGTAGATGTGGGATCAAAAGATGTTTGAATTTTTTGTAATAACCGCTAGTGAAGCCATCCGGCCCAGGGCTTTTCCCCTGTTTTAATGAGTTTATAGCATTGGTGATTTCTTCAGCTGTTATTGCCGAGTTAAAGGGGCTAAGATCTTCTATTGGCAGTTTAGGTAGTGTAACAGTGTCCAAATACTTACAACAGTCAGTAAAATGTGTCTTAGTGTTCCTGTGTGGCGTCAAATTATATAACATTGTGTAGTAATCTCTGAAGATTTCTGTCATTCTCTTAGTCTCCACTGTTAATCTACCAGAAGGGTCTTGTAACATAGGAATGTAGTGGGCTGATTGTTTGGTTTTAAGTGCCCTCGCTAAGAGTTTCCCGGGCCTGTTTCCCTCTAGAAAAAATTTCTGTTGCAATTTTAGAGCTTGTTTCTGGGCAGCTAAATCTAGAAATTTTTGAAGTTTCTGCTTAGCCTGATCTCTTGTTGATTTTAGGGAATCTTATATAAATTCTCTGCGTTTTGGTAAGAAGCAGTAAGGTCTGCTTGTTGTGATCTATTAATATTATTTTGCAAAGCTTTAATTTTTATCATTTCACCCCTAATGACACACTTATGAGCCTCCCAAAGTGAGAATGGGTTTATGCTTGGGTTGCTGTTGTGTTCAAAGTAGTCCACTATCGACTTCTCTACTTGTTGTAATAGTGGTAGTTCATTAAGTAAAGTGTCGTCAAATCGCCATTGAAATGGTTTAAAAGGGAGTGAGGACCAGTGTAACCGACACACAACTGCCGAGTGGTCAGACCAGCTGGTCGGTGTGAGGTCAGATGAGGTCACTGAGGATATGGTATTATGGTCTGTGAATATATAATCTATACGGGAGTGAGTGTTCTGCGGTGCTGAGTAATAGGTAAATTTCTTATTATTCGGGTGCTGGACTCGCCAGACGTCATGAATTCCCAGTAGTGTCAGGTCTTCTCTAATGGACCTAAGTGACTTTTTCGACACTAGTGATTGTGCAGTAGAACTATCCAACATTGGGTTCAGCGGGGTGTTTAAGTCGCAGCCTACAATGAGGGACCCCTTGTAAAAGGCTAAAATGTTATTAGTTATCTTGCGAAGGAAGGGAGCTTGGTGCGTGTTAGGGGCATAAATATTGACCAGTGTAATTGGTTTCCCTTGAAGTAATCCCCTCAGGGCTAGATATCTCCCCTCACTGTCCCCGTCTGTTTGTTGGACGTGGAACTGTAATGAGTTATGAAGTAGAATACTGACTCCTGAGATTTTTTTTGGATGGGTGACTGCTGTGATAGTGTCTGGTGTATGTGGACGTGAAAAATCCTGGTTCTTGTCCTGCTATGTAGTGTGTCTCCTGTAAGAATAAGATGTCTGCTTGTCTATGTTTAATGTCAGTGAATGCTATGCGTCTTTTGTGAGGTATATTAAACCCTCTTACATTTTGAGTCATACATACAATTGTTGTTTTGTCAGCCATTACCTGTTTAATGGGTCAATATCTGTCTGAATGCTAGATCTATCCATGAGACTGTAGGAGCCATTTAAGAATGTTGTGGAAGATGCATATACCTGAAGTATGTTAATTATGGGTAGGTAGAGTGTAAGCAAAAATATCAATGTAAACAGTATTGAATCAAACTTAAACCGTGTAAACAATAACCAAAATAATAACATGAGTAAAAACAAAAACAATAACAAATAACAAATGGTTTGACATAACATGTCACAATTCAGGGGGAAATTAGTTTGCCCCTAATAAAGAAAAATCTTATAAGTACATTTATGAACAATTACAAGGACATTGTGTCGTTTATCGACTATTAATATAGGACTGTGTCAAAACTTTATGTATACATGTTCAGTCTCTTTACTTGAGAGTTCAACAGATGAAGGTATGCTAATGTTCATAGGGAAAGGAAGGAAAAGGTAATTTAACATATAGATAAAATGGATTTATCTCACCCATTCCAATCCTATCAGCGTCATCCTGGATTGTCCACAGGAGCAAGATCTTGGGATTTCTTCGGTCTTTTATTTTTATGCTGCTGCCATTGTGCTTTAGGAGGTCTCGCTGGTTTGAGTGTCACTTCTGATTCTTCATCTTCTCTTGATATTGTTGGTTGAGGGGGGTCTATCCCTAGCACCACACATAATTCTGGTATATCGTCCAAAGATTTACATGGCAGCTTATTGCCGCCATGTGAGATGTTAATAGAACACGGAAAGCCCCATCGGTATGGTATTCCTTTAGCTCTGAGAAGCGTTGTTAAATGTTGGTATTCTTTTCGCCTTTGCAGAGTACAAGGGGCCAGATCTGTGAATATTTGCAGGTGGCAGTTCTGGAAATTGATATCCTTAATTCGTCTGGCAGCTTTCATGATGTCTTCTTTGGCTTGGAAATGTGTCATCTTGAGAATTACATCTCTTGGGGGTGCTTGATATGGAGGCTTTGGTCATAGAGCCCTGTGAGCCCTATCCTTTGATAGATCTGTAGTAGAAGTGGGGCCCAGTAGAAAAGAGAAGAGGCCCTTAAGGAATTCAGGAATGGTGTTGGGCAAAGTTGTTTCTGGGATTCCTCTAACACGAAGATTTTGCCGTCGCTCTCTATTCTCTAAGTCTTCTAGTTTGTCTTGCAGTTGTGAAAGCATTGAGTCATGTATATTAGCTGTTGTTTGCAAATTGGAGAGTTCGTGACTCATAAACTCGTTATCTTCTTCTAGGGCTTCTACCCTGTTACCAATTTCTGACATATCTTTTCTTAGATTGGCTAATTCCTCTTTTATACAATCTCTAACCTTGACAACTATGTTA
Source organism: Bombina bombina (assembly GCF_027579735.1). Lineage (NCBI taxonomy): Eukaryota > Metazoa > Chordata > Amphibia > Anura > Bombinatoridae > Bombina > Bombina bombina. Next base: position 194,181,503 of record NC_069499.1, read on the forward strand.
TCCAGATCGTGTTTAGTTGGTATAGTTGCCAGGAAGGATTTAGTTATTTGCACAGAGTCTTCCATGTCACTGTCCTCACTGTCTGAGGGTGACATCTCAGGTCTCTGTGGTGTGGCTTGTTCAGATAGGATAGACTGTGAGGTTTCTGCAGGTCTAAAGAAAGAGCTCACTGAGTGTTTTGTTGCAGCAGGTTTTTTTGTATCTCTGCCCGGTTTCACTATCTTTTTTGGTGACATTTTCATGCAGTATTATAACCTGATTCCTTTCCCTTAGTTTGTTATCACTTTCATTCATTAAGAATTAGACCAGGATAGAGGATCAGTTCTTATAATGATGCTTGGAGAGTAAGTTAGAAAACTCCCTTAGCAATTGTGAGCTGTGATTGTATTAAATGAGGCAGTTTGCTAGCATGGCCAGTATTGTGCTCCCTTTCAGTACTTAGGCAGTGTCTATGTGCTGTATAGTGAATTTAGTCAAGCAGCCAGGCCATCTGTAGTTGCCGTAAATAAAGGATGTCAAAACCTTTCTTGTTTCCATACCATGCTTTCTTTTTCAGATCCCAGTCTCTGTTGTGAAGTGTGTCTACGATGCTGCTGCCTGTTATGTCACAGTTCATATGAGACTAGTCATTGACAAATACATATCAATAGCAAATTTATTCGATTAGTTTAGTTTAAGGGCCTGTGGTGATGGGATTATTTATACTCTTATGCAGCGTGTCACGTCTCAGGGCTATGGAGATGGCGGTTATGATAAGGTTCCGTGTCCATAGTATCTCACCTGACCCGTATTCTACAATCAGGGATTACCTGTGTGCCATAGTCTTCTCCGGAATCCTCTGCTTCACTGTGCTGATTGAGATGGAGATCCGGAGGATTCCGGTGTTACATTTCAGCCCCAGGCTCCAAAAATGGCGGCCGCGATTTAGGCCTCAAACCTTAGTGGCATCAAAGATCTAGCTGAGGCAGTTTGGTCACCACCCTTCAGGTCTCCATCCGTTCCGGAGGTGAATTTAAAGTATTGCTCCTCCAAACTGTGCTCAAATGCCCCTGCAATAGCTGTCTTGGGCAATTTTGGTCGGAGCTCACATTAAAGTGCGGCCATCAGTCACGCCCGCTGGCTCCGCCCCCCTCGCATCAGGCATTTTTTATTCAAATGTATCGCCCAATGTCAGTCCCTTCGGGATCCAGCCCTCATTCATTTTTATAAAAGTGAGATAGTCAAGGCTTTTTTGACCTAGGCGACTTCTCTTCTCAGTGACAAAACCTCCTGCTGCACTGAAAGTCCTTTCAGACAGGACACTTGAAGCGGGGCAGGCCAGAAGTTTCATTGCAAATTGGGATAGCTCAGGCCACAAGTCCAGCCTGCACACCCAGTAGTCAAGGGGTCCATCGCTCCTGAGAGTGTCGAGATCCGCAGTTAAAGCTAGGTAGTCTGCTACCTGTCGGTTGAGTCTTTCTCTAAGGCTGGATCCCGAAAGGCTCTGATGGTGCATGGGAGTTAAAAAGGTACGCATGTCCTCCATCAACAAGACGTCAGGAAAGCGTCCTGTCCTTGCCACCGTGGTCGTGGGAGGAGGAGGATTAATTTAATCTCTTCCCCTGTTACATTCCCGTGGTGCTGTGACATCACCCTTATACGCTGTGTAAAGCATAGTTTTTAATTTATTGTTAAAATGCTCCATCCTTTCCGACTTGCGGGAATTTGGTAACATTTCTGGCACTTTATGCTTATGCCGGGGGTCGAGGAGCGTGGACACCCAGTACAGGTCGTTCTCCTTCAGCTTTTTTATACGAGGGTCCCTCAACAGGCACGACAGCATGAAAGAACCCATTTGAACAAGGTTGGATGCCGAGCTAATCATGTCCCGTTCCTCCTCCTCACTGATCTCACTGATGGTATCTTCTTCCCCCCAGCCACGTACAACACCACGGGTACCAGAGAGGTGACAACAACGAGCACCCTGGGATGCCTGTTGTGCTCAGTCTTCCTCCTCCTCAAAGCCACATTCCTCCTCTGACTCCTCTTCCTCACAATCCTCTTCCTGCGTTGCCGCAGGTCCATCAAGCGATGCTGATTCGGCTGTTTGTGGGGGTGATGGACACCACAACTCTTCCTCTTCACGCTCATCTACTGCCTGATCCAGCACTCTTCGCAGGGCACGCTCCAGGAAGAAAACAAATGGTATGATGTCGCTGATGGTGCCTTCGGTGCGACTGACAAGGTTTGTCACCTCCTCAAAAGGACGCATGAGCCTACAGGCATTGCGCATGAGCGTCCAGTAATTTGGCAAAAATATCCCCAGCTCCCCAGAGGCTGTCCTAGCACCCCGGTCATACAAATACTCATTAACAGCTTTTTCTTGTTGGAGCAGGCGGTCAAACATTAGGAGTGTTGAATTCCACCGTGTCGGGCTGTCACAAATCAAGCGCCTCACTGGCAGGTTGTTTCGACGCTGGATATCGGACAAGTGCGCCATGGCCGTGTAGGAACGCCTGAAATGGCCACACACCTTCCTGGCCTGCTTCAGGACGTCCTGTAAGCCTGGGTACTTATGGACAAATCATGTACAATTAGATTACACACATGTGCCATGCACGGCACATGTGTCAACTTGCCCAATTTCAATGCCGCCACCAAATTACTTCCATTGTCAGAAACAACCTTGCCAATCTCCAGTTGGTGCGGAGTCAGCCACTGATCCACCTGTGCGTTCAGGGCGGTCAGGAGTGCTGGTGCGGTGTGACTCTCCGCTTTCAGGCAAGTCAACCCCAAGATGGCGTGACACTGCCTTACCCGGGATGTAGCATAGTACCTGGGGAGCTGGGGGGGTGCCATAGATGTGGAGCAAGACGCAGAAGTTGAAGAGGACTCAGCCGAGGAAGAGGTTATGGAAGAGGATGGAGTAGGAGGAGTAGAGGAGGTAGCAGCAGGCCTGCCTGCAAGTCATGGCGGTGTCACCAACTCTTCTGCAGAGCCACGCATTCCATGCTTGTCAGAAGTCAGCAGGTTTACCCAATGCCCAGTGTAGGTGATATACCTGCCCTGACCATGCTTTGCAGACCAGCTATCCGTGGTCATATGGACCCTTGCCCCAAAGCTGTGTGCCAGACATGCCATAACTTCCTTTCTCACAACAGAGTACAGGTTTGGGATTGCCTTTTGTGAAAATAAATTTCTGCCAGGTACCTTCCACTGCGGTGTCCCAATAGATACAAATTTTTTGAAAGCATCAGACTCCACCAGCTTGTATGGTAAAAGCTGGCGGGCTAAGAGTTCAGACAAGCCAGCTGTCAGACGCCGGGCAAGGGGGTGACTTTGAGAAATTGGCTTCTTACGCTCAAACATGTCCTTGACAGACACCTGACTGTGGGCAGATGACCAGGAACTGCTACATAAGAGAGACTGAGTGGAGGATGGTTGAGAGGGGGCAAGGAGGACAGCACTGGTTGACGTGGCTGAAGATGATGGAGCAGGAGGAGGAGGGTGGCTTTCACTTTGTGTGCTGCTTCTACTAATGTGTTCTTCCCATCGGCCTTTGTGATGGGAGACCATGTGCCTTCGCAAAGCAGTTGTACCTAGGTGGCTGTTGGACTTCCCACGACTCAGTTTCTTTTGGCACAGGTTGCAAATGGCATCGCTGTTGTCAGAGGCAGACACACAAAAAAAAATGCCACACTGCTGAGCTCTGCGATGACGGCATTCTGGTGGTGGCAACAGCATGCGTTGATGGGCATCGGCGTGCTGTCTGGCTGACCCCTTGTGACGATGCATGCTGTTTGACTGTGGCACTAGCTCCTTGAGACGACCTCCCCATGCTTCCAAATCGTCTCCTCCTCCTCCTCCTCTCTGTCTCCCCATCTGAACTTTCCCCATCTTCTTCTTCTCTTCTAGCAGGCACCCACGTGACATCCACCGACACATCATCATCAACCACTTCACTTGTATCTGAAACATCAAGAAAGGAAGCAGCAGCGGGTACAACATCATCATCATCATCACACCGTACCTCCATGTCGGTAATGCTGCCTGACTGATCACTATTATCTACATCCTCTGTCAATGATGGTTGCGCATCACTCATTTCATCCAAATGATGTGTCAATAACTCCTGTGACAGATCAAGTGAAGCGGCTGTGGTGCTAGTGTTGGTGGTGGCCACAGGCGGGGGAGTGGCACTGGTCACTTGAGACCTGCCCAAAGCACAGCTGGACGTAGATGGTGCATCAAGGTTAGGAGGACTAGCAGCGGAAGCTGAAGAAGATTGGGTGTCCTGTGTTAGCCATTCAACTAGGTCCTCCTCAGTACTTTTCGCTTCCCCCTCTGGCACCCGGCGTCTGAACAATGTGCATATTTGTAGGGTCTAAAGGAATCACAGCACCACGACCACGGAACCTGCGGGGTGGCCTGCCTCTGCCTGTCATTTTTTTTAAAATGGACACTAACAATACTATTACACCAATTGAGTGGTGGCACTGTGAAAGTGGGCACAGTATACGCTGTAAAACTGACAACAACAAAAAAGACAGATGTTTTAAAAATCACAAATTGTTAAATTTTTAAAATATTACAAGTACTGTGACAACAAATATGATTGTTTGGCACTAGCTGGCAAATGGGCCTGTCTGGCACACATGCTGGGAGAAAGGAAACTGCAATTCAATGGCACTAGGAGACTGAAGAATCACAGTCAAAACAGTTATGATTAACAAAAATTCCAATCCTGTTACAATAAATATGATTGGTGGCACTAATTGGCTAGTTGGGACTGGCACACAGGCAGGCAGGAAGGAGGAAAATGCAATTCAAGGGAACTAGTAGACTGCAGATTGACAGTCAAAACAGTGATGATTGACAAATTTTGCAATACTGTTAAAAGAAATATGATTGCTGGCACTAATTGGATAGTTGGGCCTGGCACACAGGCTGGCAGGCAGTAGAAAAGTGCAATTCAATGGCACGAGCAAACTGAGGATTAAGATCAACAATCAATTTTTTTTTAATTTTAATTAGTAACTATACTGTGACAACAATTATGATTGGTGTAAATAGTTGGCAAGACGGCCTGGCACAAAAGGCTGGCAGGCAGGAGGTAAATGCAATTCAAGGACACTAGGAATTATTAATTATTAAGAATACTGTGAGAACAAATATGATTGGTGTAAATATTTTTCAAGTAGGCCTGGCACACAGGCTTGGAAGGCAGTAGAAAAGTGCAATTCTAGGGCATAAGCAAACTGAGGATTAAGATCATCAACAATCAAGAATTTTTTAATTTTAATTAGTAACTATACTGTGACCAAAAATTATGATTGGTGTAAATAGTTGGCAAGACGGCCTGGCACAAAAGGCTGGCAGGCAGGAGGTAGATGCAATTCAAGGACACTAGGAGACTGATTACTGACAGTCAAAACAGTGATGATTGACAATTTTTGCAATACTGTTAAAAGAAATATGATTGCTGGCAATAATTGGATAGGTGGGCACAAAGCAGGCTGCAAGGCAGGAGGAAAGTGCAATTCAATGGCACCAGCAAACTGAGGATTCACAACAACTATTAACAAAAATTTAAATTTTTAATTATTAAGAATACTGTGACAACAAATATGATTGGTGTAAATATTTTTCAAGTAGGCCTGGCACACAGGCTTGGAAGGCAGTAGAAAAGTGCAATTCTAGGGCACGAGCAAACTGAGGATTAAGATCATCAACAATCAAGATTTTTTTAATTTTAATTAGTAACTATACTGTGACCAAAAATTATGATTGGTGTAAATAGTTGGCAAGACGGCCTGGCACAAAAGGCTGGCAGGCAGGAGGTAGATGCAATTCAAGGACACTAGGAGACTAATTACTGACAGTCAAAACAGTGATGATTGACAATTTTTGCAATACTGTTAAAAGAAATATGATTGCTGGCAATAATTGGCTAGGTGGGCACACAGCAGGCTGCAAGGCAGGAGGAAAGTGCAATTCAATGGCACCAGCAAACTGAGGATTCACAACAACTATTACCAAAAATTTTAATTTTTAATTATTAAGAATACTGTGACAACAGATATGATTGGTGTAAATATTTTTCAAGTAGGCCTGGCACACAGGCTTGGAAGGCAGTAGAAAAGTGCAATTCTAGGGCACGAGCAAACTGAGGATTAAGATCATCAACAATCAAGAATTTTTTAATTTTAATTAGTAACTATACTGTGACCAAAAATTATGATTGGTGTAAATAGTTGGCAAGACGGCCTGGCACAAAAGGCTGGCAGGCAGGAGGTAGATGCAATTCAAGGACACTAGGAGACTGATTACTGACAGTCAAAACAGTGATGATTGACAATTTTTGCAATACTGTTAAAAGAAATATGATTGCTGGCAATAATTGGCTAGGTGGGCCTGGCTCACAGCAGGCTGCAAGGCAGGAGGAAAGTGCAATTCAATGGCACCAGCAAACTGAGGATTCACAACAACTATTAACAACAATTTAAATTACTAAGAATACTGTGACAACAAATATGATTGGTGTAAATATTTTTCAAGTAGGCCTGGCACACAGGCTTGGAAGGCAGTAGAAAAGTGCAATTCTAGGGCACAAGCAAACTGAGGATTAAGATCATCAACAATCAAGAATTTTTTAATTTTAATTAGTAACTATACTGTGACCAAAAATTAGGATTGGTGTAAATAGTTGGCAAGACGGCCTGGCACAAAAGGCTGGCAGGCAGGAGGTAGATGCAATTCAAGGACACTAGGAGACTGATTACTGACAGTCAAAACAGTGATGATTGACAATTTTTGCAATACTGTTAAAAGAAATATGATTGCTGGCAATAATTGGCTAGGTGGGCCTGGCTGACAGCAGGCTGCAAGGCAGGAGGAAAGTGCAATTCAATGGCACCAGCAAACTGAGGATTCACAACAACTATTACCAAAAATTTTAATTTTTAATTACTAAGAATACTGTGACAACAAATATGATTGGTGTAATTATTTTTCAAGTAGGCCTGGCACACAGGCTTGGAAGGCAGTAGAAAAGTGCAATTCTAGGGCACGAGCAAACTGAGGATTAAGATCATCAACAATCAAGAATTTTTTAATTTTAATTAGTTACTATACTGTCTGTGACAACAATTATGATTGGTGTAAATAGTTGGCTAGACGGCCTGGCACAAAAGGCTGGCAGTGGCACGCAGGAGGTAAATGTAATTCAATGGCACTAGGAGACTGAATATTTGCAGTCCAAAAAATTATGATTTTTATTTTTTTATATACTGTTACAAGAATTATGATTGGTGCCACTAATTGGCTAGTTGGGCCTGGCACACAGGCTGGCAGATATGAGTCGTGGATGGTAGGTAGGGCAGCGATTTAACACAGTATGCTGTGTAAGTGACAAAAACACAGGCCTGATAGAAAATTAAGTTAGATTACACTAGCAAAATATTTTAAAATTTTAGAATTTAATATTAAAATTATGTTAAGAAGTGCAATGCACATATGACTCTATGAGTGGTCGCACTGGCTGGCTGCTACGTAGGGCAGCAATTAACAACAGTATGCTGTGTAAGTCAGATAGACAGTTAGACACAGGCTGATAGAAAATAAAATTAGATTACACTAGCATAATGATTTAAAGACTTTTTTTTGGCAATTTAAAGAAAAAGGCTAAGCACATACATGAGTCGTGTCTGATAGCCTTGGAAGGGCAGCTATTAAAAACAGTAGGCTCTGTAGGAGGGGCGGAGCTACGCCGTGCTGGTGCATGGACGCACTGTAAAAGAGCTCCGGAGCTGTTTGGGACCTTTGGGCATTAATAATGGCATAAATGCTACCAATTACCACTGACACTTCATCCTAATCAGTGTCTAACAATCCAGACACACTGATCACTTCGCAACTTCGAGGGAAATCTTTTGCGGAGCTATCTGTAACAAGAGCTGCTGCCGCCATCTTACCGCTATACAGAACCCTCATGCTGAAACCTGGACAGAGACTTGTGCCGCTAGTTCTGTTTATCAAGTGGAACCTCTTACCCGACTGCACTCCTGACCGGCTCTATTAGGGGACTCTGTCAGACCGGATTTTCCCCGGCTTCACCATCCGCCAGCGGCCCGACCCGTAACCGCCTCCCACATGGTTACTACAGGTACTTACCATCACGCACTCATAGTCTGGGCCCTGGTCCCCTCCGTAAACGAGCCTCTCTCTCCTAAAAGCCACTAGTACAGGGGGCTTCCACTCTCACCTCTCAAGGAAACATATTTTTAGTGTGGCCAACATATTTGCGCTCTCTTTAGAGACACTGTTTAACCGGTCCCCACCAATACACAGTTTTAATCTGCTGCAGCTCTGCAATATAATTCATTATTTCCTCTAAGAATTTAACGCATGGACTGATACCTTATACAGAAATTGTACCCTAGAGCTTAACCCAGAGAGACTGTAATAGACTTATTCATCAGACCTCCAAGACACACTTTGTTACTCTGTGCAAGAGGAGCCAAGAGGACATTTTCTTTACCATAAGCCTATTTTTCATAAACTTGCGCTACGCCACCAATCTCTCTCATCATGACAAGTAAGAAAGGAAATAAACCTGATAAGCCCACAAAACCACTGACTCTGGGCCCCTCAGTTTCATCATTTTTTCACCCTCAAGAGACTGTAACCCTGGATAATGCACAATCCTCAGAGCCGCCCTCCACTATCCTTAACCCTTCTTCATCCCAGGATTCCCTACAATCTATTCAGACACAGATAGCGGGACTGCCATCCAAATCAGATATAGAATCCTTAAAGAAATTTATTAAAGATGAAATTAAAGATCTTAAAAAGGACCTTAACGAATTGGGCTCCAGAATGGAATTTCTAGAAGAGGGACAAGACCATCTCAACAACTTGGTCAGCACCAATACTCAGAACATTACTGTGCACGACTCTATGATCCAAAACTTAAATGACAAAATCGAAGACCTCGAGAATCGAGGAAGAAGGAATAATCTCCGCCTGAGGTGGATCCCAGAGGATGTCTCTGCTGAACAACTCAGGGCATATGTCACGGAATTCTTTCACTTTCTCTTACCCCAAGCCCCTCTCATTCAGAACGATGACATTGAGAGAATCCATAGGGCTCTAAGACCTCGTGCTAAACCTCCTGCCCCACCCAGGGACGTTATCCTCAGATTTCTTAAATATACCACAAAAGAAGAGATCTGGCAGTCGGCCAGAACCCGACGGACCATTCAATTCCATAATCACTCCCTACAAGTATACCAGGATCTCTGCCCTCAGACGATCCAACGCAGAAGAGAGGTCCGCTTTATCACCAAAACTTTACAAGAAAACAATGTCAGATATCGCTGGGGCTTTCCATTTAGCCTCATCATCTCCCACAATGGTGGCCAACTCATCTATAAAAGCTTCTCGGACCTGGACCACATCTCTAAGAAACTTAACCTTACATTTGAGCAACCTCCTGAATCGATCATCACTAATCAACAACACCTGATACAGTTAGATGAAGAGGCACCGAAAGATCAGAGACCTAGCTGGTCAAGAGTATTACCTAAGAGACGCAGAACAGGCCTTGCCGCCACTTCTACAGGATCCTAACCTGATCACTTAATGTCCTCCCATTGAAAAATACCCACTGGCCTCACCCAGTAGGCTAATTGTTTCATTCATATCCCTTTACCTCAATACCTTTGAGGGATATGTTCCAAGTTTTTCTCCCTCGAAGAAAATCCGCAAGTGACTTATACACTAGACTGGTACAGTATATACCCACTACACCTGGGCTTGTATTAACCTGCTTTTCAGATTTACCTTACATGATAATTTGCCCATATGTGTGTGTTGCTCACGCTATATTTATGCCATAAATCTTTGTTTGTCTAATAAAGTTTCACCCCTTAGGTTCCATAACATCATTCCACCCCCCTGGATGATGTATTTGACGTCCTTTCCAGGCCACGGTACAGGTTGCGGTGGCCTGGACCAGGTTGTTTTTCCTTTTTTGCTGTTGTTTGCTCAGTTTATTCATGCAAGTTCTGCTGTAATTGTTCATGTTTATTTTTATGTGTTTTGCTCCAAATGTATTATGCTCATTTTCAATTGTCTTTATCATATTGCTCAAGGTCATTATAGATTTATCTCTACCACTTATGTTAACCTTTCCACTGGGTATATTTGGTTGCTACGTGTCTGCTCATATTACTATGTTCCCCATTATATACTTACCTTTTCACCTGCCATCTACTCCTCCCATTGTCATTGGCCCACTATAGACCTCCTACTTTACTCTCATTACTGCCCTACCTCATTAGGCGACACCTCTCTATTCCTGACCTCAGCGCCCACCCACACACATAGCCATGGATAGGAACCCCAGATCCATCTCCATCGCTTCTCATAATGTAAAGGGCTTCAACACCCCCCAGAAAAGATCGAGGGCCATGAGGGAATTTCAAAAACTCAAATACGATATCATCCTGCTTCAGGAAACCCATTTCAAAAAAGGTAGGGAGCCCTTATTATCCCTTAGGAAATTTGGCCAGGTGTATTTATCCTCTCATTCGACAAAACACAACGGGGTGGGCATATTGATCAGGAATCGGATCCCCTTTATCCCCTCCAATATATACAAAGATAGAGAGGGTAGACTAGTGATAATCACTGGCCGGCTGTTTAATAGGACAGTAACCATCGCCAACATATACGCCCCTAATTCCAACCACACTGGATTTTACCACCAGTCCTGTAATATCATTTCAGAACTCTCTAGAGGTACCCTGATCCTGGGGGGTGATTTCAATTTGGCCTTAGACCCTGGTCTTGATTGTTCCTCCGGTCACACATCAGTCCCCCAAAAAACCTTAAAGTCGGTGAAGACCTCCCTTTCTAAACTAAATTTACATGACACCTGGAGAATTTACCACCCCCAGGAAAAAGATTACTCTTTCTACTCATATCCCCACCAATCCTACTCTCGTATTGACTATATAATGATTGACGTTTCTAGTTTGACACTAGTGCAGGCCACCGACATCTCCCCCATAACCTGGTCTGACCATGCTAGGATTAGTTGCACATTGTCGTGGCCCACCTCCCAGAGATTAGACTATACTTGGAAATTAGATGAGTCCCTATTGTCCGACCCTATGATCAAAATACAATTACAAGAAAGACAACTCATACTTTAGATTAAATTCTACACCTGGGATATCCCCCCTTAACATCTGGGAGGCACATAAATGTGTCATCAGAGGGGACCTCATTGCAATCAAAGCAGATAAGAGACGGCAACACTCTTTAGCCCTTAAAAATCTACTAGAAGAACTGACAAAGCTTCAAGACTCCCACAAGAGATTCCCTAAGTCACACTCCCTCCTCGACCATATTCAACACAAACAAAAACAACTAGACCTACTCTTGGGGGTTGAGGCTAAGCATAGGGCCCTCTTTCTTAGAAGAAGATTTTATGAGGGGGGAAATTAACAAGGTAGACTGCTAGCGAGACTCCCCCGCAATAAAGCTTCTAAAAAATACATCATGCACATAAAAGATGCTAAAGGAAAAACCTGGCACACCTCCTCTGACATAGCCGACAAGTTTAAAACCTTTTATGAGGAACTATACAACTTACATAGAGAAAAGGCCACCCCCTCCCAGGAGGCCATCTCAGCATACCTAGCATCTATTGATCTGCCCTCCCTCTCCGCAGATCAAAAATCAGACCTAGACTCCCCTTTTACTTTAAAAGAACTCCAGACAGCTATCCGATCCTTCCCCTCCGGCAAAGCCCCTGGGCCAGATGGTTTTACTCATTCATACTACTCTAAATTCTTCGACATTCTGGCCCCCCCCCTCTTAGCCTACTTTCTAGATATCGACAATAACGTCCCCTTCCCGTCCTTGTCCCTTCAAGCCCACATTTCCGTTATTCCAAAACCTAACAAGTCCCCTGACAGTATCCCTAATTACAGACCAATATCCTTATTGAACGCAGATATTAAAATTTATGCGAAAATGATAGCGACTAGATTAAACCGTTATCTCCCAGACTTAATCCACCGTGATCAAGTGGGCTTTATCCCTTTCAGAGAGGCGAGAGACAATACAGTCTGGAACTTGTTCCTCCTCTGGCATGCCAAACAGCAAAATCTCCCCTCGATCTTTCTCTCAACCGACGCGGAAAAAGTGTTTGACCGCGTCGGTTGGCCGTTTCTTAAAGCTACCCTTCAATCCCTGGGCATTGGAGATTCTATGCTCCATAGAATTTTTGCCCTGTACGATTGCCCGTCTGCTCGAATATCCCTCAACGGCATCCTCTCCCCACCCTTTCAGATTTCAAATGGTACTAGACAGGGATGCCCCCTGTCCCCTTTATTGTTTGTTTGCCTCCTAGAAACATTTGCAACCAGAATCCGACAAAACTCAAAAATTCAAGGTATCTCGATCAGAGGGGAATCCTATAAACTCTCTTTATTCGCAGACGACGTGCTATTCTCCCTCACCGACCCTGCAACGTCCGTACCAGCCCTTATAGATGAACTCACACTTTTTAATAATCTGACTAACTTCCTGATCAATCACTCCAAATCCGAATACCTGGGGGTATCCCTGCCGCCAATCCTTAGTCAACAACTTAGCTCATCCTGCCCTTTTCGTCAATGCCCATCCCACTTAAAATACCTAGGCACCCTTCTCACAGAAGAGATAGACTCCATATACAATTTAAACTTTGCCCCTTTAAAACTCTCTCTAGAGCGTGAACTTTCATCCTGGCACTCCAGACACCTCTCTTGGATAGGTAGAATCAATGCAATTAAAATGACGGCCTTCCCCAAACTTCTATACTTGCTGCAAACTCTACCCATACCCCTCCCCCCCCGATTTCTCTCTAGCATACAAAAACTATTCACATCTTTTGTCTGGGGTGGTAAACACTCAAGAATTAATAATAAAGTTATGATGAGTCCCCGTATCCATGGAGGTCTGGGAGTCCCTGATCTTAACCTTTATAACCATGCCATATTTATACAGAGAATCGTGGACTGGAGACTTCACAGATCCCAAAAAAGATGGGTTGTCTTGGAGGAACTCATAAATACTGGGCTTAACTTACAGTCTTGCTGCTGGGACCCGGGGGGCGGAGTTGTATCGGAGGGAATAATGAATCCAATTACCAAAGAAACCTTGACCCAATGGGAAAAGATCAATAGGCTTAACCCTTACCTCTCATCCAGGCCCTCCCCATTGACATCTCTACTTTTTAATCATGAGTTTTCCCTGACGACTTGTAGGAGGCTTTTTGAGGACTCTTCCCCCACGACTGACATTTCCATATACCATATAACTGATAACGAGCACCTTCTGACACAGTCTCAACTTATAGAGTCAGGCTTTGATTGGGCCCACAACTGGTTCACATTCAGGAGGACCCACCACTACATTACATCCCATAGACAACATCTTAATATGTTGAGACCACTGACCAATCTAGAAAAATTATTCTCCTCCACCTCTACTCTTAATCACACCCTCTCCAAAATTTACTCCATCTTAAAGGGACATTCCAGCCAAAAATTTACTTTACATGGATTCATTGTAGTCTTGAATAGAATCATTTTTGTAATATACATGCATTAGCAAAAATGCTTCTAATAAAAGCTATAGCTGTTTCAAATGTGTATTTAAGTATGCACCGTGCACCAGCATTTTAAACACAGCACTTGCTCAGAGAGCCTAAGGTGTTTTTAACATCTGGTAATGACTCAATTTGTTAATTGCTGACATGATACAAGCCCCACTGATTATCTAAACAACTGCAGTATTTAAATTGCCAGTGCTGTGAGAATATCTATTTATACTTCACGTGCACATGCAGAGAAAAATATTAACACTAAAACAATGATAACTTTTACTAGAAGCATTTTTGCTAATACATGTATATTGCAAATTTGTTTCTATTCAAAGATGTAATAAATCTATGTGCATTTAAATTTTGACTGGAATGTCCCTTTAACCTCTCCCCCTCCTGGCAACTTACCCCATTCTATGGAATCCTGGGAGAGGGAACTGGGGGTTATTATTCTCCCCCAGATGGCCTCCTCTATGTTCATCAACACTAAATCCTCCTCCTCCTCTGCGGGCCTGCTAGAACTGAACTACAAAATACTCCACAATTGGTACCTTACACCACGCAGACTACATAAATTATACCCCACAACTACGAACCGATGTTGGCGCTGTGGCCACGTGGGCAGTGGCATGGGCCACATGTGGTGGTGGTGTAATGTCATCAACTCCTTTTGGAGAACCCTCATTGGGGAAATGGAGACAATCTTCCAAAAAACATTACCCTGCGACCCCTTGCTATACCTTTTAAATAAAAATATTAAGCTCCCATCCAAAACACTCATCACCTTATTCCGCATCTTTACAAACAGTGCCAAATCCCTTATAGCCAAAAATTGGAAATCCACAGACCCCCCTACTCTTACACAATGGAGAACCAAGGTTTCAGACCTTCTAGAGCTTGAGGAGTACAGGGCATATAGACTAGATAACAGGGACCATTTTATCACTGCTCAGATTATGTGGGAACAATATCTCAAATCCACTCTTGATTTATCGGTTGCTGTTCTCGACACCGCTCGACTAACCAATCCTACCTCTCATTCATAGACCCCATTATGACTACTCCTTTTTGACTCAGACACACCATTACTCCGACTCTAGCAGATACATATGACCGTTGTTAATTCAGAATGAGCAAACGACATCCCCACCCTATTTCCAATTAAACCTTTTGTTTGCTTTTCCCTTCCTCCCCCTCCCTTACCCTCTTTTTCCCTCTCCTCTTGCTCCTTTCCACTCTCCCTTCAGCCTTATATATATATTGTTTATTTGATTTTGATATTGCTCACGAAACTGAATGTTTGTAACAGATTCGTTCTGGCTGATTTCATGTTGTAAATTTCTTATAATTTCTTTAATAAAAAGAATTTGGAATAAAAACAGTAGGCTCTGTAAGTCAGATACACACACGCCTGATAGAAAATACTAGATAGATTACACTATAAAAATTATTTAAATTATTTTTGGGGGGGGGGGGGAATTAAAAAAAGGTTAAACACATATGAGTCGTGGCTCATAGACTAGGGAGGGCAGCAAGTAAACACAGTAGGCTCTGTATGTCAGCAAAACACAAAGGCCGGATAGAAAATTATATTAGATTACACTATCAAACAAATTTAAACTTTTTTTTTTTATATTTAAATTAAGGTGAAGAAGATATGAGTGCTGGGTGGCTGCCTGGCACAGACCAATTAACCAAAAGACTGAAAAAAATGAGGTAT
Organism: Bombina bombina; assembly: GCF_027579735.1. NCBI lineage: Eukaryota > Metazoa > Chordata > Amphibia > Anura > Bombinatoridae > Bombina > Bombina bombina. The sequence goes on from NC_069499.1 coordinate 194,196,862, forward strand.
ATTAATGCTGAGTGAGCCTGACAGATACAGGCATGATAGTAAATGTAATTAGATTACACTAGCAAAATATTTTTTTATTTTTTTTTAAATTTAAAATAATGTTATAAACGGATATTAACACTGGTGGCTGGCACAGAGCAATGAACCAGAGTATATGCTGTGTGACACAGGCCTGATAGAAAATGAAAAAAAATTACACTAGCAAAATAATTAAATTTTTTGGTTAGTTAAATTTAAACTAATGTTGTTAGGGAGATATCAGTGGTAATCACAGCCTTAAACACACAGCCTGAAAGCCAGGCAAATGCTAATAATAAAAAAAACGGAAAAAAAAAAAAAAACGCACGAAATATAGCCCTAAAAAGGGCTTTTTGGGGTGCTGTGCTTGCAGCAGAGATGAGTGGAGTCCTTCTGGACTGTAAATACACTAGCCTAGCTATGTTTTTCCTATTAATGTCAGGAGCAAAAACACAACACGTCCTCTCATTAAGAAAGCAAGGTCGTTATGAGTCTAAAATGGCGGATTCCGAGTAGCTGGGAGGGTCTGTGAGGGAGTGTCTGATGTTGATTGGCTCTAATGTGTCAGGCGGCTGTGACATAAAGGGTCAAAGTTTCCTCAATGATGACCTATATGTTCGCCCACAAACGCGAACGCGAACAAGCTATGTTCGCAGGGAACCGTTCGCGGGCGAACAGTTCGGGACATCACTACTTATTAAGTCCAGGAGATAGAAAATGAGAGTTCTTGTTTTTCTTCTGCTATTGTTGTACAACACAGTGCAAGTTATCATTGTATAATACATAGATATCTTGTGTGCCCCTTAAATTTATATATTTTTGCAGGTACTGTTGGAAAATAGGGAGCAAGTATTTTAGTAATTTGAAAACTGTCATGTAGCTTTCTATGTTGCTGGTTGTGTTTTATTCTTACTGTGCAATTGTCAGTGTCGGTAACAGATTTTGTGTATTCTAAAATGTCTACATGTACTTGTCACCCCTGAATGTTGTTTCTCAATAAAAAAATAATAATGGGGCAGTGCTATCTAAGACGTTTCAGGCGGGAAAAATGTTATACTGCCCTCGCCTACACTTCATTGCCAGTGGCAATTAAAGGGATGGTGTAGGAGCCGGAGCAGGGTAAGTAAGCTTTAATGTAAAGGTATTGTGACATTTATTTATTTTTAATAAAAAGCTTCTGTGCAACAGGTGAACAATGACACTTTCATAGGAGTAGAACACCACTTTCTCTAGCTATTCTCTCCTCTTCTGCTCTATCTCCCCCCCCCCTCTGTTCTCTATCCCCCTCTGCCCCCCCTCTTCTGACTCTCCCCATTCTCTTTCCCCCCATCTTCTCTCTCTCTCTATTCTCTCTCTCCCCATTCTCTTTCCCTCCATCTTCTCTCTCTCTATTCTCTCCCCATTCTCTCCCCCCCCCATGTTCAATCTCCCAATTTCTCTCTCTTCTTATCTATATTCTCTCTCTCCCTATCCTCTTTCTCCACTTTTCACCCATCTGTTTTTTTATCTCTCTCCACCCAGTGTTTTCTCTCCCCTTCTGGTTTTCTATCCCTTCCACCTTCGCTCTGTTATCTCCCTCTCTCTTCCTCCCTCTGTAATCTCTCCCACCCTTTGTTATTTTTCCCTTCCTCTGTTTCTCTCCTACCCTCTGTAGGTTATCATAGTTCAATCCATGATGCAATTACTGTTTATAGCATACAACTTATATTTTATAAGATCACTAAAGACCCATGAGTGATCCAAATTGTATAACTAAGAAATGAAAATGAGGACTGAATAATCTGTTAACCATCTCTTGTTTTTCAGGAATTGTAATTTTGTTGTACGCTATACCTGTATGCCTTGTATGTTTTTTTTTTTCCTCAATAAAAATAAATAAATAAATATATATATAAAAGAAAAAGAGAGTCTTCTGGAGGGAAGAACAGCAGACAGAGTGTACCCTGTAATTAGGGATGGGCGAATGTGTTTATAGTCAAATTCGAATGTTAGAACGAATGTTATTGTAGAAATTCGATTTACATAATAAAATGTTGATAAGAACGAATATTCTTAAAATCAAATATAACAAAACACAGTTGTAGACTAGAAATACTATTTCAAATTAGAATGTCACATTCAAATTCGAATATTACATTTATAAAACACAGTATTAGACCAGAAATACTATTTCAAATTTAAATGTTACATTTCAAAATTGAATGAATACAGTTGTAGACTAGAAATAGTATTTCGAATTCGAATGTGACATTTCAAAATTGAATGAATGAATACATAGCTAAACATTCTATTATGCGAACAAATATTTTTGAATTTTAGTGAAAAATTTGAAAACGAATGTATCAAAATTCGTTTTAAATTTCCAATTTCTAGAAACATTAACCCATCCCTACCTGTAATCTTACTTAATCTGGCCCATGCCACTAAACATTTTTTAGACAGAAATTATTAGTTTGTTTAATAGCAATACATTTATATGCAGCCCTTAAGGGTTCTAACTTCTAAATATTGGTTTGATGCCCCATATTGCTAGGAAGCTAGCCATTACTGTTCTAAGGTATTCCCTTCTCTATTTATAGAAAAAGTAGCTTTCCTTGTGTTGCCTAGGGATAATAGACTATAACTAGTGCATATATAATATATGTCCAAGTGTTACAACAGTCCAGGTCAGCAACACCCAGCAGCAGCCCAGTAGTTAGTTCTCTATATACGGCTCGCTAAGTAATAGAGGTATCTAAGTAACAGCGATGCAAATATGAGCAGATTGCTTAAATGGAGACACTCATTTTTATAGCAGATCTATTATAGGAGCTTACTTAGCATAAGGGCTAAAAGGTGATAACTAAATATTAATCAGACACATAGAGGCATAGACATAAGCAGAAACACACAACACATTTAAGATAATCCTATAATATAAAAGGCCAAGTGTGTTTGTCCGAAGCTGTCATGCGCAGTAGAGACTGCACAAGGACAAACACACCTGGCCTTCAACAAACTGACCTGGGCTGGCTGCTGGCACCTAATCCGTGAATGGGGCGGAGCCAACCGGCCATGAAGGGGCGGAGCCGCATTGTGAAGGGGGTGGAGTAGGACGTGAAGGGGCGGAGTCTTAAGGGTGATGGGGGCGGGAGCTGCCGTGGCTGTCTGAGTGTCTGCATGAGAGAGAGAGCAGCATAAGAGGGAGATATAGAGCAAAAGAGGGGGAGAGAGAGCAAAAGAGAGGGCTGAGAGAGCAAAAGAGAGTGGTGAGAGCTAGCAAAAGAGAGGGGTTAGAGAGAGCAAAAAAGAGGGGTGAGAGAGAGAGCAAAATACAGGGGAGGGAGAGAGCAAAAGAGAGGGGGAGAGAGAGAGCAAAAGAGGGGGAGAGAGAGAGCAAAAGAGGGGGAGAGAGAGAGCAAAAGAGGGGGAGAGAGAGAGCAAAAGAGAGGGGGAGACAGAGATAGAGTGCAAAAGAGAGGGGGAGACAGAGATAGAGTGCAAAAGAGAGGGGGTGAGAGAGAGATCAAAAGAGAGGGGGGAGAGAGAGAGAGCAAAAAAGATGGGGAGAGAGAGCAAAAGATAGGGGGAGAGATAGCAAAAAAGAGGGGGGAGAGAGAGAAAAAAGAGAGGGGGAGAGAGAGAAAAAAGAGGGGGGAGAGAGAGAGCAAAAGAGAGGGGAGAGAGTGCAAAAGAGAGGGGAGAGAGAGAGCAAAAGAGAGGGGGGGGGGAGAGAGACCAAAAGAGAGGTGGGAGAGAGAGTGCAAAAGAGACGGGGAGAAAGCACAAAATAGAGGGGGAAGGGAGAGCAAGAGAGGGTTGAGAGAGCACAAAAGAGATGGTGGAGAGAGAGAGCAAAAGAGAGGGGGAGAGAGAGAGCAAAAGAGGGGGGATAGAGAGAGAGAGCAAAAGAGAGGGTGGAGAGAGAGAGCAAAAGAAAGGGGGAGAGAGAGCGCAAAAGAGAAGGGAGAGAGCGCAAAAGAGAGGGGGAGAAAGAGAGCAAAAGACAGGGAGAAGAGAGAGAGCAAAAATCAGGGAGAAGAGAGAGAGCAAAAATGAGGGGGAGGGGAGAGAGCAAGGGGTGGGACTGCTGTACTGCAAAAAAATGGCCAGTGTACACAGGCTTTAGGACTAGTATGTTATATTTCACATCAAGCATGTAATAACAGCTCCAAGAGAAATTAATAACCATCATTATTACTTGGGAGATGCCACACTGCTTAAACCACTTCCTGAAATTGTTCTGCAAAATTGTTGTACAACTTTTTCTAGTAACCCTTTTGCTGCTGAGATATTTTTACGTCTCTTTGCTGGAGCTGTTTTTAGTTGTTAGACCCTCATTACGTTTAAACAAAATTTACCAAAACACCAAATTAAAGGGACACTGAACCCAAATTTTTTCTTTCATGGTTCAGATACAGCATGCATTTTTTTTTTTAAAGTTCTTTTTATTAACATTTTAACAGCATAATATATGTTACATAATTGTAGAGTTTTGGACATCATAAGATCATTGACAAAAAGGAAAAGAAAAAGATTTAACATAAAACAGAATCATGCTACATTACTTTCCAGTAATATCAATATAATAATACAAAAACCAAAAATAAAGAGTCATTTTACTTTGGAATTTCACATGCAATAATATTTCATGTGTTCTATTTAATTTGGTTGTCAATTACCGGTAATTATTGAGTCCTGTTACTTTCCTTGTATTTCTACATACATAAGACCAATTCTACAGGCTCATAGTCTATTTTTTTTATCTCTACTCTATCCCTCCCCTCTTCTAGAGGGGAAGAAGAGAGGAGAAAAGAGATGTCACTGTTGTTCCACTCTACAACTCATTTAAGAATGACAATTTTTGTATATATGTTGGTGGGCAGAGGAGGGACAGGGGAAGACGGGAGGGGAAAAGAAGGAGAGAGGGAAGAAAAAAGAAAAAAAATGGGAATGACCATACTCCCAAAAGCACCAGCTCTGAATTCTGGAAATGAGATATTAAGTATTCAATTTCTCCTGGGGGTAAACTTTTTATAAATAATGACTACTTCTGAAAGAAGATGCAGATATAGCGATCTTTATTCATATCAGTATCATATTGTTCTATAATGCATTGTTTAAGTAAGTAATCTTTTATTTCTGTAAAACAGGGTACTTTAGGCTTTTTGCAATAGCGAAAAATTAAGTTTCTAATGGTAAGAATAATTATATTGATTAATTTCTTGTGAGGATGTGCTTCCAAACCCTCACAAAGAAAGATGATGTGGGATAAGGACAGGCCCATATAAGACAATTTCAGCGTTCTAGTCATCCAGTGGTCAACCTTATGCCATAACTGTCTAACTTTAGGGCAATCCCAAAGCATATGTTTCAAGTCTGCAGCAAAGAGAGAACATTTTGGACAAGCTATAAATTGTAAGTTCCCCCATTTAAATCCTTTTGCTGGTATATAATAAGCTCGATAAAGCAGCTTTACATGGGATTCTCTCCAGGTAGAGGACAATGTTGTAATTGCTACATTTTCAATTGATTTTTTAATCATCCCCTGATTCGTGTTTAATTGGGGGCTAAATCTGTTCCATTGTTGGGATAGATCACCGAGGTTCAGGTCTCCTCTTTTGGAAAGTAATAGATACCACAGAGAAATTGAGTATATTCCTCCTCTCACTAATGGGATCCATTTCTCAAAAGCTCCCCAAGACCAATTCCATCCATGTTCCATGGCCAAAGAAAAGACATAATGTCTCACCTGTAGGTATGCGAAAAAAATCATTATTCGGGAGATTGTATTCAGCTTTAAGTGCATTGAAAGATTTAATAGAAAGTAAATTTGTGTCATAGACGAGACATTCCCTAAGCCCAGATTTCCCCATCTCTTGAATACTGAAGAGTAAACACCTAGCTGAAATTCCGGGTTGCCTACCAAAGTTTGAAATCTTGGAATATGTGGGTCTACTCCTATCATTGTAAATAATTTCCAAAATGCCTGAATCGGTGTAAAGATAGTTTTAAAGGGACAGTCTAGGCCAAAATAAACTTTCATGATTCAGATAGAGCATGTAATTTTAAACAATTTTCCAATTTACTTTTATCACCAATTTTGCTTTGTTCTCTTGGCATTTTTAGTTGAAAGCTTAACCTAGGAGGTTCATATGCTAATTTCTTAGACCTTGAAGCCCACCTCTTTCAGATTGCATTTTAACAGTTTTTCACCACTAGAGGGTGTTAGTTCACATATTTCATATAGATAACACTGTGCTCGTGCACGTGAAGTAATCTGGAAGCAGGCACTGATTGGCTAGACTGCAAGTCTGTCAAAAGAACTGAAAAAAGGGGCAGTTTGCAGAGGCTTAGATACAAGATAATCACAGAGGTTAAAAGTATATTATTATAACTGTGTTGGTTATGCAAAACTGGGAAATGGGTAATAAAGGGATTATCTATCTTTTAAAACAATAAAAATTCTGGTGTAGACTGTCCCTTTAAGCTGATTGATAGATTTAGGCAGTAATCTACATCTGCATTGGATGAGGGAAGAGGGGCAGTAGGGATAGGTTATATTACGCTCTAATGTGTTGTTAGTGAACTAGTCCCATTCTAATATCCAATCGGGTATCAATCTTGATAAAAAAGCAAGGTTGTAAAGTCTTAGATCTGGAACAGCCAAACCCCCATGTTCCCTTGTCAGGGAAAGTTTATTCAAGGAAATTATTTTATTCTGCCAGATGAAGCAACGTAGTGCTGTATTAATATCACTTAAATCTTTTGTCTTAAGGAGAACTGGAGTGTTCTGTAATACATATAATATTTTGGGAAGAAGAACCATCTTGAATAAAGCAACTCTCCCTGACATTGAAAGTGGAAAATTCTGCCAATTTTTGATACTGTCTTTAATCTTTTCAAGAATTGAGGTTATGTTAAGTTCATACCAGAGTGATGGTTGAATAGAAATATAAATCCTTAGGTATTTAAAGGCTTTTGTAACTAGTTGAAACGGAGCATCTAAGCAGGAGTTTGGCTCCTTCTTAAACCACAGAATCTCTGATTTCGAAGAGTTAATTTTATAGCCAGAAAATGAGCCAAATTGATCTATAATAGAGAGGAGCTTGGGAAAATTAGTAGTGGAGTTCGATACAAAAAGAAGAATGTCGTCTGCGTACAATGCTATCTTCAATTCTGTTTGTCTAATCCTAATCCCTTCTATCCGATGCAATTTTAAGCAACTTTCTAATTTACTCCTATTATCAAATTTTCTTCATTCTCTTAGTATCTTTATTTGAAAAGCAAGAATGTAAGTTTAGATGCCGGCCCAATTTTGGTGAACAACCTGGGTTGTTCTTGCTGATTGGTGTATTAATTTAACTGACCAATAAACAAGTGTTGTCCAGTGTCTGAACCAAAAAATAGTTTAGATGCCTTCTTTTTCAAATAAAGATAGCAAGAGAACGAAGAAAATTTGATAATAGGAGTAAATTAGAAAGTTGCTTAAAATTGCATGCTCTATCTGAATCACAAAAGAAAAAATTTGGGTTCTGTGTCCCTTTAAGAATTTCATATCTATATTTTTCAATGACAATTGATACATTTAAAATCAGAACATAAAGGGCCAGATTATGAGTGGAGCGCTTATAAATGCTCCCGTTCGAGTGTTAATTGTATCATAATAAAAATACAAATGATGACCTCCTAACTCTCAGTATCTAAAATATATCAGGTAAATATTAGCTAGTAGTTTTAGGTCCTATGAAGAATAAGGATATAGAGTGGCATAAACTATAGTCAAAAGTGTCATGTACCAATATGTCTATGGCTACTATACTGAGGAAAAAAAGGAAAGATGTCAGCTTTATAAGAGTACTTATGCAGTTACTCTGTAGCAGGCTACAATGAGTCATTGTATAAGTCATAGTAGACGCCTGATATAACTAGTTATGCTATAACTCGAGAACAATTTAAAACAGTATGGCAAATTAAGACACATAGAAAACAAAAGGCTATGAACGTGTTAATACTGCCATCAAAAAAGAAACCAGTGCCTCTAACGATAGTAATAAAAGGTATAACGATAATAAAAGGTCAGACTAAGCTGCAATATCTCTGGCACATTATATACTTTTTTCTAACGTACTAGATACCTGTTATAAGGGTCAAACATGTAAGATTAAATGTCTGATATAGACACACAAAGATGCAAGATTATTTCCTACATTGGAGTATAAAAGGTCCACTCTTGCCATCCCGGCCGCAGACAGCTCGAGAGGCTGAATCATGAGGGCCTTATGCCAGAAAGGGAGATCATAGTGGTAGAGTTTTAGTAGATTCCAGATCTATGATATTCAGTTATGGTGTTTATCCATTGCAGTTCATAGATGATGAGTCTTGATGTAGTGGGGCTTGTTGCAGCGATGGCCGTGGCAAAGGTATGGGAATGCAAACCAGTGTTCCTATAGATGTGCCATGCGTCTCCTGCATAATCAGCACGCTACCACCACGACTCCTGTTTACCCCCAAGATTAGCAGAAGAGGATGATGTCAACTATCTAGGTAGCCAAAAAGCACAATTATCATCTGGGTTGTTCCTTTCCTCCTCATCTATGGTTTTACCAGTAAAGAAGTGAAACATCTCTTCACCACTGCAGGCTTGGCCGTCCGCTTGCTGGTGGATCCCAAAATGGCCGCACACATTCTGGCTAGTGAGAGCAATCGCATAGTCACCGTGTTATGTAGTAGATACACGATGTCCACAACGGAAATCTTTAAATAGGCCGTCCACATTGCCCATCATTGTGTCTGCACAAATCTCGTGCAAAACCTGCGTTAAGCTGTAGAAATGCTCCTCAAGGAGTTGTGTCATCGTGAATTCCCATCCATCTAAGGCCTCCAGCATGGTTATATCTCTAGCGAAATCACAAATCTAAGAAAGTCCGTTCGATCTCCCAAATTCCTCTCAGAACACACCCAAGTGCAAGGGGTCCACTTTTAGCGTATATTGGGCATTTCCAAATATATAAACCCACTTTTTATCAAGCTAGAGCCGGAAGCTCTTCAAAGATGCGTCTTGCCCCGTAAGCAGCTGGCTCCACCCCCACACCCATTCATTTTGATTCTTAAAAGTTTTTATTAGTTCAGACAAAGATATATCTATGTGCTCTAGCATCAACAACACAGCAAATAGAGGCTAGGGGTTACGCCAGATTATCATTATTACTATGATGATCAACGGAAAGCAATAAGTCTTTGAAACCCCTTATTTAAATTATGGGAGCTCACTATTGATGAGTCATATTATATATTTATATGGTGAGGGGTTAATAAAGGCCTCTTAAAAATATCCAGGACTTTCAAGATAGTACCAATGCTGCTTTTAAATAAGGGGTCTCAAGTTTGTCTATGTATTGTGGAGGCAATATAGGGCAAACCACACCTCCTTGATGTATTTCCTTATGCCTATATTTCTTTCCGGTGATCACTTATGCCTTGGTCATCGGCTGATAGCCTACTGGGCATTTGACCTATTTTTTGAAAGATAAGCCTCTCCTTTTTCAAAAAGGATGGGTCTCTTGTGCCTGTAAAAGTGCCATAACCTAACAAAAGCAAGTACTGCCCTTAAAGTGCTGTTAACTTGAGGGAGGTTGGTAATAACAAACCACTTATCTCCCCTTCTATTTCTGACCCCCTTTTTCAAATGAGGGGGTCACCTGTTAAAGAACCCCTCCCTCAGGTTAAAGTGCTGCAGGTATTTGGCATTTTTATGGAGATCATCTACTAATTACAGGGGTATGCAAATTATGCAACCCCTCATTTGAGGACATACTTTCCACTTTCTAATATCCCTATAGGTGGCCTGGGGTCTGAGATACAGGTATGCAAAGCTCTCCCATGACATCACCATATGTGCTCCTGGTGACCTCACAGAACCTGGGAAGGAGACGGCAGTCTCTCCATCTGCAGTGTGTGGGGGTCCTCGGTATCAAGATCAGAAGGGAGCCCAAGATAATGACACATAGTAATCATCTGCACAAGGGAATGGCTGCAGGGTCGGCTCCAGAACGAATGAAATGGGGGGGCATTTTTTTTTCCAGAGGGGGCACGCATTTAAAAAGCATGTATGAGAGTCAAAATAAGAGCAGACCTACTGTGGCAGTCCAGGGGTTACATTTATCAGATCTCTGGCTGTGCAGGAGTTAGATTTGTTTATATTTCTGGAAGTGCAGCGGTTACATGTGTCATATCTCAAGGAGTATAGGGGTTACATTTATAAGATGTATGGCAGTGCCGCAGCAGTTAGGGGTCTGTGTGAACCCCGAAACGTTAATAAACAATGTTTTTTTTTAACCACTATTGAGAAGTCCTGAGAGTGCTTTCATTTACTGAGATATACTTTTTCATGCTAGCACCCAGGCTGTTGACCCAGGAGGATGGATATATATACACACACACACACACACACATACACACAGTATATATGTATATACACATATATATATATATATATATATATATATATATATATATATATATATACAAAACACGGAAGGGAACTGCACTCTAATACCGGACCGGGTACACATCCCATGACCCTGCAACATGCTCAGCCCTGGGTGCCACTGGCACTCACAGGAAGCTGTGCTGTCCCCAGAGCCACAAGCAGTTAACCCCAGACAGGTCTGGGTGCAAGAACCATAGGGAAAATTACAAAACAAATTAATACAACACACAGAGAAAACCCAGCACTCACTTACAAGCTCTCAGCTAAGATTTAAAAGCAAAAATGGAAAGGTTAGTCACCGGATCTGGCCAAATGGGACAAGCTCAGGTACCACGTCAAGGTCCTTTCCAATACCTGAGACCCTAAAACAGCCACACAATGCAAGCTTTCAAATCCAAACAAACTGAAAACAAGGGAAGGGTGCACAGGAATATGTAACCACCCTAGACATATACAAAACACGGAAGGGAACTGCACTCTCATACCGGACGGGGTACACATCCCATGACCCTGCAACATGCTCAGCCCTGGGTGCCACTGGCACTCACAGGAAGCTGTGCTGTCCCCAGAGCCACAAGCAGTTAACCCCAGATAGGTCTGGGTGCAAGAACCATAGGGAAAATTACAAAACAAATTAATACAACACACAGAGAAAACCCAGCACTCACTTACAAGCTCTCAGCTAAGATTTAAAAGCTGGGTTCTTGCACCCAGACCTGTCTGGGGTTAACTGCTTGTGGCTCTGGGGACAGCACAGCTTCCTGTGAGTGCCAGTGGCACCCAGGGTTGAGCATGTTGCAGGGTCATGGGATGTGTACCCGGTCCGGTATGAGAGTGCAGTTCCCTTCCATGTTTTGTATATGTCTAGGGTGGTTACATATTCCTGTGCACCCTTCCCTTGTTTTCAGTTTGTTTGGATTTGAAAGCTTGCATTGTGTGGCTGTTTTAGGGTCTCAGGTATTGGAAAGGACCTTGACGTGGTACCTGAGCTTGTCCCATTTGGCCAGATGCGGTGACTAACCTTTCCATTTTTGCTTTTAAATCTTAGCTGAGAGCTTGTAAGTGAGTGCTGGGTTTTCTCTGTGTGTTATATATATATATATATATATATATATATAACACATAGAAACACCCAGCACTCACCAGCTAGCTCACAGCTAAGATAAAATCACAACTGGAAAGGTTAGTCACCGCATCTGGCCAAATGGGAAAGATCAGGCACCACGTCAAGGTCCTTTCCATAGCCTGAGTCCCTAACACAGGCACACCATCATGCGAGCTCACAGAGCCAAACAAACTGAGAACAAAGAAGGGGTGCACAGGTGGCTGTAATCACCCATAGAAAATACAAAACATGGAAGGGAACTGCACTCCAAGACCGGATCAGGTACACATCCTGTGACTCAGTAACATCCAGCCCTGGGTGATTACAGCCACCTGTGCACCCCTTCTTTGTTCTCAGTTTGTTTGTCTCTGTGAGCTTGCATGATGGTGTGCCTGTGTTAGGGACTCAGGCTATGGAAAGGACCTTGACGTGGTGCCTGAGCTTTCCCATTTGGCCAGATGCGGTGACTAACCTTTCCAGTTGTGATTTTATCTTAGCTGTGATCTAGCTGGTGAGTGCTGGGTGTTTCTATGTGTTGTATTACTTTTTATTTGTAATCTCCCTTGGTTCTTGCACCCATTCCGGACTGGGGTTAACTGCCTGTGGCTCTGGTGACATCACAGCTTTTTTGGAGTGCTATTTAGCACCCAGGGCTGGATGTTGCTGGGTCACAGGATGTGTACCTGATCCGGTCTTGGAGTGCAGTTCCCTTCCATGTTTTGTATTTTCTATGGGTGATTACAGCCACCTGTGCACCACTTCTTTGTTCTCAGTTTGTTTGGCTCTGTGAGCTCGCATGATGGTGTGCCTGTGTTAGGGACTCAGGCTATGGAAAGGACCTTGACGTGGTGCCTGAGCTTTCCCATTTGGCCAGATGCGGTGACTAACCTTTCCAGTTGTGATTTTATCTTAGCTGTGAGCTAGCTGGTGAGTGCTGGGTGTTTCTATGTGTTGTATTACTTTTTATTTATAATCTCCCTTGGTTCTTGCACCCATTCCGGACTGGGGTTAACTGCCTGTGGCTCTGGTGACATCACAGCTTTTTTGGAGTTCTATTTAGCACCCAGGGCTGGATGTTGCTGAGTCACAGGATGTGTACCTGATCCGGTCTTGGAGTGCAGTTCCGTTCCATGTTTTGTATTTTCTATGGGTGATTACAGCCACCTGTGCACCCCTTCTTTGTTCTCAGTTTGTTTGGCTCTGTGAGCTCGCATGATGGTGTGCCTGTGTTAGGGACTCAGGCTATGGAAAGGACCTTGACATGGTGCCTGAGCTTTCCCATTTGGCCAGATGCGGTGACTAACCTTTCCAGTTGTGATTTTATCTTAGCTGTGAGCTAGCTGGTGAGTGCTGGGTGTTTCTAAGTGTTGTATTACTTTTTATTTGTCATCTCCCTTGGTTCTTGCACCCATTCTGGACTGGGGTTAACTGCCTGTGGCTCTGGTGACATCACAGCTTTTTTGGAGTGCTATTTAGCACCCAGGGCTGGATGTTGCTGAGTCACAGGATGTGTACCTGATCCGGTCTTGGAGTGCAGTTCCCTTCCATGTTTTGTATTTTCTATGGGTGATTACAGCCACCTGTGCACCCCTTCTTTGTTCTCAGTTTGTTTGGCTCTGTGAGCTCGCATGATGGTGTGCCTGTGTTAGGGACTCAGGCTATGGAAAGGACCTTGACGTGGTGCCTGAGCTTTCCCATTTGGCCAGATGCGGTGACTAACCTTTCCAGTTGTGATTTTATCTTAGCTGTGAGCTAACTGGTGAGTGCTGGGTGTTTCTATGTGTTGTATTACTTTTTATTTGTAATCTCCCTTGGTTCTTGCACCCATTCCGGACTGGGGTTAACTGCCTGTGGCTCTGGTGACATCACAGCTTTTTTGGAGTGCTATTTAGCACCCAGGGCTGGATGTTGCTGAGTCACAGGATGTGTACCTGATCCAGTCTTGGAGTGCAGTTCCCTTCCATGTTTTGTATTTTCTATGGGTGATTACAGCCACCTGTGCACCCCTTCTTTGTTCTCAGTTTGTTTGGCTCTGTGAGCTCGCATGATGGTGTGCCTGTGTTAGGGACTCAGGCTATGGAAAGGACCTTGACGTGGTGCCTGAGCTTTCCCATTTGGCCAGATGCGGTGACTAACCTTTCCAGTTGTGATTTTATCTTAGCTGTGAGCTAGCTGGTGAGTGCTGGGTGTTTCTATGTGTTGTATTACTTTTTATTTGTAATCTCCCTTGGTTCTTGCACCCATTCCGGACTGGGGTTAACTGCCTGTGGCTCTGGTGACATCACAGCTTTTTTGGAGTTCTATTTAGCACCCAGGGCTGGATGTTGCTGAGTCACCGGATGTGTACCTGATCTGGTCTTGGAGTGCAGTTCCCTTCCATGTTTTGTATTTTCTATGGGTGATTACAGCCACCTGTGCACCCCTTCTTTGTTCTCAGTTTGTTTGGCTCTGTGAGCTCGCATGATGGTGTGCCTGTGTTAGGGACTCAGGCTATGGAAAGGACCTTGACATGGTGCCTGAGCTTTCCCATTTGGCCAGATGCGGTGACTAACCTTTCCAGTTGTGATTTTATCTTAGCTGTGAGCTAGCTGGTGAGTGCTGGGTGTTTCTATGTGTTGTATTACTTTTTATTTGTAATCTCCCTTGGTTCTTGCACCCATTCTGGACTGGGGTTAACTGCCTGTGGCTCTGGTGACATCACAGCTTTTTTGGAGTGCTATTTAGCACCCAGGGCTGGATGTTGCTGAGTCACAGGATGTGTACCTGATCCGGTCTTGGAGTGCAGTTCCCTTCCATGTTTTGTATTTTCTATGGGTGATTACAGCCACCTGTGCACCCCTTCTTTGTTCTCAGTTTGTTTGGCTCTGTGAGCTCGCATGATGGTGTGCCTGTGTTAGGGACTCAGGCTATGGAAAGGACCTTGACGTGGTGCCTGAGCTTTCCCATTTGGCCAGATGCGGTGACTAACCTTTCCAGTTGTGATTTTATCTTAGCTGTGAGCTAGCTGGTGAGTGCTGGGTGTTTCTATGTGTTGTATTACTTTTTATTTGTAATCTCCCTTGGTTCTTGCACCCATTCCGGACTGGGGTTAACTGCCTGTGGCTCTGGTGACATCACAGCTTTTTTGGAGTGCTATTTAGCACCCAGGGCTGGATGTTGCTGAGTCACAGGATGTGTACCTGATCCAGTCTTGGAGTGCAGTTCCCTTCCATGTTTTGTATTTTCTATGGGTGATTACAGCCACCTGTGCACCCCTTCTTTGTTCTCAGTTTGTTTGGCTCTGTGAGCTCGCATGATGGTGTGCCTGTGTTAGGGACTCAGGCTATGGAAAGGACCTTGACGTGGTGCCTGAGCTTTCCCATTTGGCCAGATGCGGTGACTAACCTTTCCAGTTGTGATTTTATCTTAGCTGTGAGCTAGCTGGTGAGTGCTGGGTGTTTCTATGTGTTGTATTACTTTTTATTTGTAATCTCCCTTGGTTCTTGCACCCATTCCGGACTGGGGTTAACTGCCTGTGGCTCTGGTGACATCACAGCTTTTTTGGAGTTCTATTTAGCACCCAGGGCTGGATGTTGCTGAGTCACCGGATGTGTACCTGATCTGGTCTTGGAGTGCAGTTCCCTTCCATGTTTTGTATTTTCTATGGGTGATTACAGCCACCTGTGCACCCCTTCTTTGTTCTCAGTTTGTTTGGCTCTGTGAGCTCGCATGATGGTGTGCCTGTGTTAGGGACTCAGGCTATGGAAAGGACCTTGACATGGTGCCTGAGCTTTCCCATTTGGCCAGATGCGGTGACTAACCTTTCCAGTTGTGATTTTATCTTAGCTGTGAGCTAGCTGGTGAGTGCTGGGTGTTTCTATGTGTTGTATTACTTTTTATTTGTAATCTCCCTTGGTTCTTGCACCCATTCTGGACTGGGGTTAACTGCCTGTGGCTCTGGTGACATCACAGCTTTTTTGGAGTGCTATTTAGCACCCAGGGCTGGATGTTGCTGAGTCACAGGATGTGTACCTGATCCGGTCTTGGAGTGCAGTTCCCTTCCATGTTTTGTATTTTCTATGGGTGATTACAGCCACCTGTGCACCCCTTCTTTGTTCTCAGTTTCTTTGGCTCTGTGAGCTCGCATGATGGTGTGCCTGTGTTAGGGACTCAGGCTATGGAAAGGACCTTGACGTGGTGCCTGAGCTTTCCCATTTGGCCAGATGCGGTGACTAACCTTTCCAGTTGGGATTTTATCTTAGCTGTGAGCTAGCTGGTGAGTGCTGGGTGTTTCTATGTGTTATATTACTTTTTATTTGTAATCTCCCTTGGTTCTTGCACCCATTCCGGACTGGGGTTAACTGCCTGTGGCTCTGGTGACATCACAGCTTTTTTGAGTGCTATTTAGCACCCAGGGCTGGATGTTGCTGAGTCACAGGATGTGTACCTGATCCGGTCTTGGAGTGCAGTTCCCTTCCATGTTTTGTATTTTCTATGGGTGATTACAGCCACCTGTGCACCCCTTCTTTGTTCTCAGTTTGTTTGGCTCTGTGAGCTCGCATGATGGTGTGCCTGTGTTAGGGACTCAGGCTATGGAAAGGACCTTGACGTGGTGCCTGAGCTTTCCCATTTGGCCAGATGCGGTGACTAACCTTTCCAGTTGTGATTTTATCTTAGCTGTGAGCTAGCTGGTGAGTGCTGGGTGTTTCTATGTGTTGTATTACTTTTTATTTGTAATCTCCCTTGGTTCTTGCACCCATTCTGGACTGGGGTTAACTGCCTGTGGCTCTGGTGACATCACAGCTTTTTTGGAGTGCTATTTAGCACCCAGGGCTGGATGTTGCTGAGTCACAGGATGTGTACCTGATCCAGTCTTGGAGTGCAGTTCCCTTCCATGTTTTGTATTTTCTATGGGTGATTACAGCCACCTGTGCACCCCTTCTTTGTTCTCAGTTTGTTTGGCTCTGTGAGCTCGCATGATGGTGTGCCTGTGTTAGGGACTCAGGCTATGGAAAGGACCTTGACGTGGTGCCTGAGCTTTCCCATTTGGCCAGATGCGGTGACTAACCTTTCCAGTTGTGATTTTATCTTAGCTGTGAGCTAGCTGGTGAGTGCTGGGTGTTTCTATGTGTTGTATTACTTTTTATTTGTAATCTCCCTTGGTTCTTGCACCCATTCCGGACTGGGGTTAACTGCCTGTGGCTCTGGTGACATCACAGCTTTTTTGGAGTGCTATTTAGCACCCAGGGCTGGATGTTGCTGAGTCACAGGATGTGTACCTGATCCGGTCTTGGAGTGCAGTTCCCTTCCATGTTTTGTATTTTCTATGGGAGATTAGAGCCACATGTGCACCCCTTCTTTGTTCTCAGTTTGTTTGGCTCTGTGAGCTCGCATGATGGTGTGCCTGTGTTAGGGACTCAGGCTATGGAAAGGACCTTGACGTGGTGCCTGAGCTTTCCCATTTGGCCAGATGCGGTGACTAACCTTTCCAGTTGGGATTTTATCTTAGCTGTGAGCTAGCTGGTGAGTGCTGGGTGTTTCTATGTGTTGTATTACTTTTTATTTGTAATCTCCCTTGGTTCTTGCACCCATTCCGGACTGGGGTTAACTGCCTGTGGCTCTGGTGACATCACAGCTTTTTTGGAGTGCTATTTAGCACCCAGGGCTGGATGTTGCTGAGTCACAGGATGTGTACCTGATCCGGTCTTGGAGTGCAGTTCCCTTCCATGTTTTGTATTTTCTATGGGTGATTACAGCCACCTGTGCACCCCTTCTTTGTTCTCAGTTTGTTTGGCTCTGTGAGCTCGCATGATGGTGTGCCTGTGTTAGGGACTCAGGCTATGGAAAGGACCTTGACGTGGTGCCTGAGCTTTCCCATTTGGCCAGATGCGGTGATTAACCTTTCCAGTTGTGATTTTATCTTAGCTGTGAGCTAGCTGGTGAGTGCTGGGTGTTTCTATGTGTTGTATTACTTTTTATTTGTAATCTCCCTTGGTTCTTGCACCCATTCCGGACTGGGGTTAACTGCCTGTGGCTCTGGTGACATCACAGCTTTTTTGGAGTGCTATTAAGCACCCAGGGCTGGATGTTGCTGAGTCACAGGATGTGTACCTGATCCGGTCTTGGAGTGCAGTTCCCTTCCATGTTTTATATATATATATATATATATATATATATATATATATATATATATATATATATATATACACACAAACAATATATATATATATATATATATACACAGTGTGTGTATTGTGTGTATGTATGTATGTATGTATGTGTGTGTGTGTGTATATATATATATATATATATATATATATATATATATATATATATACATATATATATATATATAATAAAACAACCTTGGGGACAAATAGGAGATATTTTGAAACATGTAAATAAGAAACATAAGGCTATTTCACTCATTGTCCCACAGCTACATTTGAAATGTGTGTATGTGAGCACCTATAATCTGACACACATTTTACACTGATCACTGCAGATAAAGCAGGCACAATGCACACTTGTTTTGTGTGACCTGCAGTGGGGAAACCAAGGAATTCCCAATTTGCTTCTTTATCTGTGGCTGCCAGGATATAAAGCACAATAGGGAAGGGATACTACTCTCACACACACATTGGTTATACGGCTGTGTTTTCACAAAATTACTTCTGCCTTCCCTCTCACTGACTGTTAGCTTCTCCCAGCACTTGCTGCAGAGGTCTGATGATGTCATCATCTCACTTCAGCTCCGTAGTAAGTGGGCTAGCAGGAGGAGGGGCATTGCAAGCCCTAGGTTAACTGTGAGACCACCAGCAGGGAAATGCAACTTTATTTGTTATCTGGTTGTACATAGAGGAGAGTAAAGAGATTAGCTGGGCCCTCCTAAGTGGTGGATCTCCAGGGTCCAGTGGCCGCAAATGGTTTATGCAACATTTGGGACCCTGGGGGACCCGTCACTTTTAAAATGTAAAAAAAAAATTTTTAAATCACTTTTTTTTTTTTGCCCTGGGGGGCACAGCATACCATTCGGGTGGGCATTGCCCCCCAATGCCCCCCTTGGAGCCGACCCTGAATGGCTGTCCATGACAACCATAGGCATCCAAGGGGTTAAAGAGGAAATAAATACCTTGTAATTCCCAGATTTTCCCATAGACTTGCAAAAAAACATTCTGGGTGATTTTGAAAATGTTTGAAGTACATTATCATTTCGTTTGCTGAAACTGATTTTCAACAATTTTTGTTGACCCCATAACCTTCAGAACCTCCAACCCAAAAATCCCCTGCTGTTGTTAACACTGTAACAGCCAGACCACCCAATGCAAAATAAATAAATAACTCAGGGCTAGATTACAAGTGGTGCTGTAATTATTTTTTTTGTGACCGCGAAAACTCCGCTAGAGTTAAGCTTTTTGTGCTAGTTGGGTTGTGTTCATATTACAAGTTTAAAAAAAACTTATTTTGCGCTAGCGGTAACCCAAATTGCCCTTAGACCTAAAACAAAAATTGCAATCACGTTTTTGCATTCCCCATAGAAGTAAATGGAGGATAGAAAAAAAGTAAAAAAAAACCACCCACTCTCTCGCGCAAATACTATAGCATTTTCGTAATTGTGCTAACCCGACATGAAAATATGAATATTTCATATTCCAATGTTTTTAACACAATGGAATATGTTCTATTTATTCATAAATAAATATTTCTACATATATCTGTTTTTTAAACAAATATATATTTATATATATATATATATATATATATATATATATATATATATACTGTATATACATATATATATATATATATATATATAATTATATATATATATATATATATATAATTATATATATATATATATATATATATATATATACACACACATATATATATATAATTATATATAAAATTATATATATAGGTACAGATATATGCACAGATAAATATAGGGATATCTATTTAAAAATACATAGAACATATTCTGTAATGTGCAGAACATTGGAATGGGAAATATTTACAGTAAATACATAGTTATATATATATATATATATATATATATATATATATATATATACATATGCATACATACAAATACATATTTAGCAATGTATCTGTTTGTATCTTTAACACCCGTGATCTAATATCTTTGAGCCCTTATATCTTTTTTTGTGCAAAATATATATTTTTGTAATAATGTTTATTAGATTGTGTTATTATGAGTGTAACTGTACTTTGTAATTTAGTTTTGATGTGTTTTGTGACACTTTCTAGTTTCGGAAAACAGTTATCCACAGCTCTGATTTTGCTCAACTTGTAATATCAATAAAAAATGCTTGCGGAGAGACGGTATTTCTTGCACCTCACTTGTAATCTAGCCCTAAATAAATAATAAATGTCCTAACTACTATTAATCCCCTAAATCTCACACCATAAATATAACATAGCGAATCCCCAAACTGCTAAATCCAGATCCATAATTTTATAATAAAAGTACCAAAAATAAAATTGTTCTATTTTTGTCCCTTTTCAATATTTTTTTGTCTTACAAATGAATAATCATCATCAATATTTTTTAACTTCATCATCTGAGTTAAAACCATAATAATAACATTATCTAATAATTATTAGATACAAATTTTCTGGCATTAACTCTTGCCATGAGACTAGATGATACTAGATAAAAATTCTCAAAAAATATTATTAAGAAATATATATACTTTATAGTTAGTCATGTAAAAATACAAGTCAAATGCAACTGAGTCAATAATATATACATATAAATCTGATGAAGTAACAACTACATAGTAGTTCTGCACAAAGTTAAAAAAAATGCTTAATTTAAAATCATCCTGAACCCATGAATAAACTGCAGTAAAAGAAAAGCATTAGCCAGTTGACTTCTTGCTTTGCTACCCTCTGCTGTTTGTTCACCATTTCTTTTAAAGGGATGGGAAAGTCAGAATTAAACTTGCTTGATTCAGATAGAGCATGTTATTTTAAGACACTTTTAAATTAACTGCTATTTTCAAATGTGCTTTGTTCTCTTTGTATACCTTGTTGAAAAAGAATACACACATATCCAACACTAGTGGGAGCTAGCTGCTGATTGGTGCCTGCACACATGTGTCTCTTGTGATTGGCTTACTAGATGTGTTCAGCTAGCTGCCAGTAGTGCAATGAAGTTCCTTTAGCAAAGGATAACAAAAGAATGAAGCAAATTTGATAATAGAAGTAAGTTGTAAAGTTATTTAAAATTGTATGTTCTATCCAAGTCATAAAATATAATTTGATGGTTTCCTTACCCTTTTTTTTTTTTAATAATAATTTTTATTATTTCAATAAATGAGTAAACATAAGAACATCAAAAGCGTACATTTGAATATCGGTAGTACAGAGTACGGTATTAGTTGGAAATTACAATATGTAGAACAGACATGCATAATAATAAAAATACAGAAGAGAACACTGAATGCTGAAAGCAAATGCCTATGGGTTATCAGCTATACCCCCATCTCAACCGATATGGGGGCCAACTGTTGGCTGCTTCGAGAAGGCAAACATGTTACTAGTTATCTAATTTAGGCAGCATTTTCATAAAGCATAAAAGTCTAAGCATGGCTGTTCTTACCAACATCAAAGCATAAACATACTGTGTTGCAAAGCAAGTATATCAATCAATCAAAATAATGAATGTGTCTAGCTATCAGTTAGGGGGGGAGGGGGGGGGGAAGAAGAAAGAGAAAAAGAGAAAAAAAAAAGGGGGTTATAGAGGGGGTTTAGGGGAGAAAGCAGGGAGAGTTGGATTCATTCTAGGGAGGGTAGGAAGGAAATGGGGCAGGTGAAAGTAATCAGAAGGGGCTAGGTTAAAACAGCGTGTAGGGTCTGTGAGTGCCCTATGGTATATACAGCAAGAATTACTTTGGGCTATACTCCCAAATTTTGATTTGGAGATCTGCAGATCCATGAATATGTGAGACATAGGACTCCATTTTCCTCACGAAGTTTAAAATGTCAGTCACTTGTTCCCATAAGGGTGAGGTACGCTGCAGCCACATGCGGGCCACAGCCAGTTTGACGGCCAAGAATAGGTAAATACAAAACAGTTTTTGAGGCAGGGTCAGCTGCCTAGGCAGAATATGAAGCAGACATGCACTTGGTGACATAGGTAGATGAATGCCCCCGGAGGAGCAAAATTGGATTGCCTTCTGCCAAAGTGGCTGAATCTGTGGGCAGGACCACCATATATGTTGAGGGGTTCCCAGATCATCGCATCCTCTCCAACACTTAGGTGAATTAACGGGCGATATTTTAAAAAGACGAATAGGGGTCATATGCCATTGTAGCAAGACCTTAAGAAACAACTCATATAGTGTAGTACAGTGAATAGCTTTTTTGGTTAATTGGACAGCTTCTTGCCATTGGCGAGGGTCATGTGAGATCATTAAGGAGGACTCCCAGTGTCGTATCGGAGGAGATTTGTAAAAGACTGGGGAATTCAGGAGTACACGATATGAGACCGATAGGAGTCTGGTAGAGGAGGACGGAGAATCCCATTTTATTTCCCAAATGGTTTTGTTTCGCAAAGGACCTTTATCAAAACCCCATGACAAAAGGAGACTACGTAGTCTCCAGAACTCAAAGTGCAAGATAGAAGGCGGGTTAAACTTTCGAAGAAAATCTTGATAGGTGATTAGTTTATCCCCAATATAGAGGTCTGCTAGCTTGGTTAAGCCTAAAGCAAGCCATAGATTAGGGTGAGAATCTGGTAGAGACAATAGCAGCCCTCGTAACGAGTGCGATGGGGAAGGATGAGGCGCTACTGACGGAAGGTTGTGTATTTTATCCCAGAACCGCAAGTTCGATTTTATGATAGGGTTCATCAAGAGGCCAGGTGGCCTAGAGTGCTTAGGGATCCATGGTAAATCTCTCAGGGTGTATCCCGTTGGAAGGGATGCTTGCTCAATCTCAGCCCACCGGCTCACCGACACCGAGTTCCATTGGGTCACATGGGACAATCTGGCTGCCTCATGATATTTTAAGATATTGGGGGCCGCCGCCCCGCCAGCCAACAAAGGCTGTTGTAGGATGTTGGTAGCTAGTCTCTGGACCTTGTTGCGCCAAATGAATTTATTGCACAATTGTTGGAATTTATAAATTGTGGACCTAGGGATTGGAATGGGTAGGGAGCGAAACAGATAAGTAAGTTTCGGAAGAAGACTCATTTTAAAAGCCGCTATCCGACCCAGCCATGACAGTGATGGAACATTCCACGTGCCTGTAGATTTCTCTACATCTGATAACAGAGGTGTAAAGTTCAAGGCTATCATTTCAGAAACACTATGGGATAAGTATACCCCAAGATGTTTGATATGCGATGTGGACCATAGGAACTTATATGTGTCTTTAAGTGTGTTAAGAGACTCTTCAGATATGTTGATCGTGTAAGCTTCCGTTTTGAGCACATTTAATTTATAGTAGCTAACCAGGGCAAATCTGTCTAGCAGTGAGAACAAGTAGGGGAGAGATGTAAGAGGCTCAGAAATGAGTACTGTTAAATCGTCTGCGAACAGGGCTGTTTTCTGCTCCGTCTGATATATAGAAACTCCTTTAATCTGGGGACATAATCGAATAGCCGCAGCAAGGGGTTCCATCATAAGGGCAAATATGAGTGGAGACAGGGGGCACCCCTGTCTCGTACCATTCGTTATCAAAAAGGACTTAGAACAGAATCCTAGGCCCTTAACCACTGCCGACGGGTTAGAATATAACGCCGTAACTGCCGTGATAAAGGACTCTGGGAAGCCGAATCGTCGCAAGACGGCAAACATATAATCCCAGTTCACCCTGTCGAAGGCTTTTTCGGCGTCCAACAACAGGGTGACACAGGGCAGCTGCAGTCTATGAGCCTCAAAATAAATGTTTAGGAGTCTTCTGGTATTATCTGGGCCCTGACGCCGCAGGACAAAGCCCACCTGGTCAGGGTTAACTAGCATAGGTAGTAGGGAGTTAAGGCGCGAGGCTAGAATTTTGGCATAGAGTTTGACATCAAGATTCAGTAGTGAAATTGGTCTATAACTCCCACAAAGTGTCGAGTCCTTCCCTTGCTTGGGGAGGGTGATAATAGTAGCCTGTAAAAACTCAGCTGGGAAAGTTCCCCGTGCCCTTGCTAGTGAGAAAAGTCGCCCTAGAATAGGGATCAGCTGAGTTTGAAACTTCTTATAAAATAAGTCAGAGAAACCATCTGGTCCCGGGGATTTGAAAGCTTTAAGGGACTTGATGGCTATCTTAATTTCTGTTGGTAGAATGGGGCCCTGCAGAGAGTCAATGCGATCCAAGGGAACCGAGGGAAGATTTAATGTGGTCAGGAATGTGTCAATAATTTCAGATGATGGAGGCAGAATCAAGCCCCCCTGTTTCAGATTATAGAGAGAAGCATAATAATCTGCGAAGGCATTGCCAATATCAGTTGGTTTTGTAACGTGTTGTCCATCTACCTTCAGCAGGGGAATGCGTGCTGCTGCAGTTTTTTGGCGCAGCCTATTGGCAAGAAGCCTATCGGCCTTATTACCTTTGTGGTAGTAGATTTCTTTAAGCCGTAAGAGTCTTACGGCTGACCTCTCGGTTTCGAGGTGGACTATCCGTGTTTTGAGGTCTGCTAGCCTCTTAGACAGCACAGCTGTGGGAGTCACCTTGTGCTCCTCAGAAATTTTGCGAAGACTCACAGTAAGCTGTGCTAAAGTGTCTCCTTTACGCTTTTTCTCGGCTGCCGCTAATTTTATAAACGACCCTCTGATGTACGCCTTTAACGTGGCCCACAAAGTGAAATCATCCACTTCACCAGTGTCATTTAGGATTAAGAATTCTGTTAGGTCCCTGGCAATAGTTGTTTCTGTCCCGGGGTTTGTAAATAGATGTGGGTGCAAGCGCCACGTTGAGAGACGCTGAAGGTCTAAACGGGAGCGCAGAGTAATATGTACAGGGTCGTGATCCGACCACGAGCATTGGAGAATCCAAGCGCGAGTTACCCCGTCCAAGAGACCCGGGTCACAAAAAAAAAAGTCCAATCGTGAGTAGGAGCGATGCACCGAAGAAAAATAGGTGTAATCGCGAGTATTCGAATTAAGGGCACGCCATATGTCAAACAAGTTAAACTGGTATATCAAATTCCGAAATTTGTGTGACAAATCGGCCACTGGCTTAATTGATCTACGGTTCGCATCCGACCGCCTATCCAGATCGGGATCCCATATAATATTGAAATCACCGGCAAGAAGTAAGAGGCCTTGACGCAAGGCCTCCAATTTCTGGAGAAATCTACGTAAGGAGAGAATATGTTGCTTGTTAGGGCCGTAATAGGAGGAAAAAGTATAAGTAGTCCCATCTAACTTACAGATCAGAATCAAATATCTGCCTTGTGGGTCAGATTCAACGAAAATATTTTCATAAGAGATATCCTTGTGAATAAGGATAGCCGTACCTCTCGACTTCTGGGAGAAGCTAGCAGTCTCAATTACTGGGTATAGTTTAGATTGAATGGGTACCGTTGCGCCCCTCACCCAATGGGTTTCCTGGAGGAAAACTAGATGGGCTCCAGATTTTGCCAGCGACCTAAGGCAGATACTGCGCTTAGTCGGGGAATTAAGCCCCCTCACATTGTGGGTTATACAGCAGAGTGGCATGACTCGCCCGTTTACCTACCTCCAATGATTAGACACTCAAAGGGTTGTCAGGCAGGAAGTGAAGTTCACTATGGAGAAAAAAGTAATTGGGAAGGGGCGGATAAGGTGTAGGAATGGGGATGGAAGGGAAGGAACAAAAGGAGAGGAAGAGAAAGGGAGAAGAAAAAAAAAAAAAGGGGAAGGGGGGTGGGGAGCTAGGTAGAACTCAGCACAGTCTCAAATGATCAGAAACTAGAACTAACTGTGCAAACAATGTCCGATAAAAATACAGGTAAGCAATCACAGCAAGCAAGAATAATAAAAATGAATACAAAGGATGCGGTATATAAACAAGGTAAACCGCGTGTGTAGCCTCTGGAGTATACTTCCAGAGTACCTTAAGTGGGGGGGGGGGTAACCAAAGGGTTGTTAATTGAGCATAAGGAGATTATTTATACAGATAAGAGAAAGAGGAGCGTGGTGCTAGAGTAGGAGGGGAGGAAGCTACAGTCTCCGGATCCAAGAGGGGGCGGTAAAGGGGAGGAGAGGGGGATAGAGAAGAAAGGTGGAGAAAGAGAGGAGAAGAGAGAGGACAGGGGGGTGCAAAGTACACTGTGTCAGAAAATACAGAAACAAGAAGGAACAGACCCGAACCTAGTACCCAGTTAGTAGGAAAAGAAGGAGGGGTGGGGGCAAGAAGTTAGGGCTATATGTGGGCCATAAATGCCAGGTCGGCACTATTGGCTATTAAACGACCGTATACTAATAACAGTCAAAGTGGAGACAGCAAATATGCCATATGGACAATACCCTACCCTTATGGAACTGCAAACAGCAAATAACTTACGGGCTCATCCTAGAGTAGATAGGATCAATAGTGCAACAGTGGTGAAAGAAATATACAGCCCAGGGGGACCAAGGAGGTGTGAGAAAATAACAGAAAGATTAGAGGAGTCTGAGGGTTGAGTGAGAAATATGCGGTCAATCAGCAGCAATATTCATAAAGCGTAATTAGAACACTAACAGTCACAATAGGATTAACAATGAAACTTTAACAATGTATGGTTGTAAAACCTCACCAAAACATTCAACAAATAAAACAGAAAGAGCAAATATGCCAATTGTGAAACACCATGCCTCTCAACGTTGCAAATTGCAGGCAGCGCATAGTCCCACCTTTAGGCGGGTAAATCAATAAGCTGTTTGTAGAGAAGGGAATGTGCGACACAAAGTGGCATACACAGTATA
Organism: Bombina bombina; assembly: GCF_027579735.1. Lineage (NCBI taxonomy): Eukaryota > Metazoa > Chordata > Amphibia > Anura > Bombinatoridae > Bombina > Bombina bombina. The sequence continues at coordinate 194,223,341 of NC_069499.1, forward strand.
GTAGACATTCCTTAGGGTATAATTCAATTATAGAGAAAGTAATATAGCTAAAATAACAGAGCATAAGAGAACATCATAACTGATATTTAGTGGACTCAGTATTAGATTGCTCGAATGTGTCTACTCCCTCATTCAAGCAGAGTATAGCATTCAAGCAATGGCAAATTTACAAAAACATTCCCAAAGACTCAGGTACATTTCACATTTATGAATTGAGTGTGGGAGAGAATATCAGTCAGAGAGGATACAAGACAAAAGGAGAAAAGAATAGGAAGGAAGATAGGGGAAAAGACAAAGAGAAGGAAAGGGGAAAGTAGATAAGATGGGATAGGGTAGAAGAGGGGAGAGAAACGAAAGGAAAATAGAGGGGCAGATGGGAAGGGATACATATACGTTAGGAATGAGAACTTTGCATATATCAAAGCAATAGCAAAAAAAGAATTGTATGAATAAGAGAGTCACTTGCAATCTTTATATAGCCCTGCATCTCCTATTCAGTCCTCGCCCTCCTCTTGGGCCTGACTGGGCGCAGATGAGTCCTTGAGTAACCTTTGAGGTAGTGGGCTCCATTGTGGGACTAAAGGATTTAAAGAGCTTTGGGGTGAAGTGTCCTGTAAAGATGTAGAGCTCCATCTCTCCAAGAGACCTCGGCTTTGTTCAATGGTGGTGACTATATGTTGCTGGTTATCTTTCAAAACAAACAGTCTTGTCGGGTGACCCCATCTGTATTTTATATTGTGTGTTCTAAGGAACTTCGTGAAGGTGGCAAAAGTCTTTCGCTGTTGAAGGGTGTGGTGAGACAGGTCAGCAAAAATGATGATGTCCTTGAACTGGTCTGGCAAAATAGGTTTGGATAGGGAAGCTCTAACAAGCCGTTCTTTATACGTATAAAAGTGTAGACGTACTATGACGTCTCTTGGTTTGTCGGTCGCCAAGCTTCTAGGACGGAGGGCCCTGTGTGCTTTGTCAAGGAGACCCTCATTTGGATTCCCTGGTGGTGCCAGAAGATTAAAGAACTCAGACAGGTGGGTGACTAGATCAGTAGAGGCCACACTCTCAGGAATACCCCTAAGACGAAGATTATTCCTACGAGATCGGTCTTCAGCATCAGCAACTTTATTTTCTAGCATAGAAAGCTGTTCTGCTAGACTTTGCGCATATGCCAGGACATTGGCTTGTTCAACTACCATGTCCTCCTGTTTCCTTTCAATTGTGTCCACTCTTTCTGTAGTAGAGGTCAGATCTCGTCTCATCCCAGCCAATGAGGCATTGATTTGGGATTGGAAAGAAGTGTGGTGTGCCTCAAGTAAGGATTGCAGAGATGACAAAATAAATGAAGGTGTCACAGTTGATGGGGCAGCATCTTGTAGATCCTGCAGAGTGGCAGCCACCATATCTGATCCTGGCGTATAGGTGCTTGAGCTGTCTTGTGAATCTTCATTAGTAGGCAATGGCATAGGATGAAAGTGATCTACCACAGTTCTTTTGGGTCCAGTCGTTATTTTTGGTTTCCTTTTGGTGGACTGTGCCATTGTAGAACAGCGTAGGGCACAGCCAGTGAGTAGGGTTGAAAGCCAAGACCAGAGGAGGTAACAACAAAGCTTAGAATTGCAAGTTAGACTAAAGTAGTAGGTATATGTATCAGGATCCAGAGACTTAAAATCTCCCTCCCCCCACAACAATGTGATTAGCAACACATTAGTGGTCTAGGAGAGTGTCTTTGAATTTAATAAGGTAGTCCTGTGCCTCTCACTTTCCAATGATATGATGGGCTCAGAGCCAAGGCATAGTCCCTAGCAGCCTAAGAGATTTCTGTGAAGATATAAAGTTCCAGACCCCTATTGGGGTAGTTTTAGTCTTGTACTATGATGATCTTGGTATGTCCAGAATGCTGGTACCAGCCTTAGAAATACGGGATCTATGTATGACCCCCTCTCAGGGGAGTGCCCCCTTTTGGGCGAAGCAGGAGAAGGATGTTGGGTATGACCCACTGTCACCAAGGGCAGCGGGAAAGGATGAGAGGGTGTCCAGACCTAAGGAGAGATGTTAGTATCCTCTCTAGTTATATTGATGGGCAAAGAGCTGTTGATGCTAGAGAAATGATTCAGGAAGAATTAGATGCAGGTTAATAGGGGCCACACAAGGAGGAAAATGTCACAGTTGTATTACACACCACACCTCACTACCAACAGACGTAATCCCAATATATGCAGGTCACAACATTAGTTGATGTATGAATTAGCATCAAAAAAGTTAGCATCACAGTCCCAGTAGTAGCTATGTATATCAAAATGAGGGAACTTCTCAGCTAGCCATAAAGCACAGTGGGTGTTTGAGAGGGTAGATAGGACAAGTAACAAGGATTGTGTTGTTATGAATCCACTTATACTGTGTAGCCAAGAAATCTTCCAAGAGATAAAAGTGCAGAGCTCTCTCTATGATATATCAGGTGTGAGCGGCAAGTATCAGTATAGTAAAAATGAACAGTCTCTGCTATAATTTATAGCTTCTATGATAGATCCACTTGCTAACACTTAAATATAAGTTGGTATTGCTTCCAGCATACAGTTTACAAGCTAAGAGCTGTGCGGTGAAAATGTTGCGTATGTGTTAATGCAAGCAAGATGGCGACTCGCGCCTTAATTGTGAGCCTTTCTGTCTGCGCACTGGGTAATATTGAGGGTGCGGTGCTAAGGGCGATATGGACCCAGCGTTGTCTCAATTATGTCCCAAGGGGCAGTTGGTCTGCTCCGCTAGGGGAGCGGTTGTGGCCCCGTAACCTCCCTCTCAACCGGCTCTCAATGGCGTATTTCTCTTACCGCTAGCAAGCAGGACAGTTGGCAGGACTCCGGTCTTGCATTACCATAAGGGGTCTCACTGGTCGTGTAGATATCGGCTGCTGGCACTTCAAATTTCAGCTAGGGGTGGCTCCGGTGAGCAGCTGTAGCTCAACTGCGTCCCTGTAGTATCGGGTCTGTGATCAGATGCGTGGTAAAGGGTATGATCCCGCAGTAGGCCTCCAGCAACCCGGAGCCGCTGGTCATCAAGAAAAGTCTGTTGTGTCCCAGAAAGTGCAGGATACTAGTAGGGAACGTATGGGGAATGTAAAAAAAAAATAAATTGGCAAATTATATGGTATTTGAATAAAAGAAAAGGTATATAAGTGGCAGAGCTGCAGTCACACACGTCCTCTCGCTCTGCTGGCTCGGTTTCCTTACCCTTTAATCTCCAATTAACTAAAATGTACTTTTTTGTTTTGTTTTTTGCTTTATTATAATTCTATTCTCACTAACGCACACAATATATTCCTTCTCTATTTCTCTTATAGTGTAATAATGTTGGCATACAGGGCTGTATGTTTTCCCGTAGATGTTTTTACCTTAACTATTTAGTGTAAAACATACCAGTGCTGTGTGTTCAGCACGTGTAATGTATATGGTAATGTGTTTTCTTTCATTGCTAAACTTTTGGCATTAAAGAGAAATTAAGTTAAAGAAATCTTTTAAAATATTTGCAGTGATGGTGCATATTAATAATATTTAAGGTCAGCAAAGTACCTTTTAATTATTTACATATACAGTATATTATTAGAGACCCTCCATGGGACAAGTTACAAGCAATACAAAGAAAGGAGAGTGGGCTTCTAACCAAGGGCTACAACTTTCCATAGGAGATTTTATTGGGAAAGAGCACACACACACACACACACAAACTCATAAAAAGTCAAGCATGCTCTTGCAAGCACACAGCTAGAATAAAAGAAAAATGGCATCATTTAGTTACAGCATTTGGCCAAATGGTGATAGGCCACGTCAAGGTCTCTTCCTCCCTGGTTCCCTTACCTACAGCCACAAAATGCATGCTTTCAACTAAACACTCTTGAGATACAAACCAGGGTGACAAAGGCCATTTTTTAATTCCTCTAGCCACATACAAGGCTAGGTTGTTGATATACAAAACTGTTGATGCTAGAAGAAAGTTAGATAATATTTGTTACTATTATGTTGATGCTAAAAATACATCTAAAAAGAAAACAATAGTTGAAAACACTATAAATACACCTCATTGAAAACAATGGGCAGGTGACTGACAGGATGTTCTAGAGCATCTCAAAGAATAGGATTTGGTTGCTGAAAGTCAATTTGAGTGGTATGTAAACAATTGTTATGATAACCAAGCTTAATTAATTCAATTTAACTCTGTGTGTGTATAATGGATTTTAATTCATTTTTTATTACGTCTGTAAGGTAATTGTTCTGCATAATTAATTAATATTAAAACAATATTCTCTCTCTTAAAGGGACACTCAAGTCAGCAATATTAAACAACTTTCCAATTTGCTTCCATTAAAAAAAAGTGCAGTCTTTTTATATTTAAACTTTTTGAGTCACTAGCTCCTACTGAGCATATGCAAGAATTCACAGAATAAGCGTATATTCATTTATGATTGGCTGATGACTGTCACATGGTACGTGTATGCATTTGTGATTGACTGATGGCTTTCACATGGTACAGGGGGAGTGAAAATAGACATAACTTTTAAAATTGTCATAAAAAATCTACTATTTATTTGAAGGTCAGGCTAAGTGCTATTGCATTGTCTTGTTATCTTGCATTTGTTGATTATGCAAATCTATTGTGTTGTCTGGTCCTTTAAGTCAATTTCTTATTTATTATAAATATATATTGAACTCAGAAACTTTCTTTATAAGAAATGAGACCTGTACCACTACAGGTGGTTCTATGGTATTGCCATCTTAGCTAGAAAGAAGATCTTATTAACTAAACCTTCCTCATTTGAAAAAGAAGGTGCTATATCAAGTAATTATTGAATAATCGGACACAAAGCTTTCATTCTATTGGCTGATATGAATTTGAACATGCAAATCATCCAATATATAAAAGGGGTACCTCACATTCCAAATTCAGTTTAAGGCTGCTGACTGTATGAAGAGGACATCTGTATTCAAGCTCTGAAGATGAAGACCGATGCTGCTGCCACCAACACCGCTGCTGCCAGGATGAAGATAAGAAGATGGAGCGCCGCTATCTTGCGCTTTAGTGTTAGGTTTTAGTTGGGTTTTTTTGCTTTTGCCCAGTCAAATACCCTTTTCAGAGCACTTTTTAGATTGGTTATTTTAGATAGTTTTTTTGGGTTGCTTTTTGGTGGGGAGAGGTTATTGTTAGAGGGTTGTAGTATTTATTTTTACGAAATAGAGCTTTTAAGCTTTTAAGGGCTATTTGTAGTTTAGTTTTAGAATTTGGTGTGGGTTTTTTACTTTGGGGTTTTAGCATAAGCATAATTATTTTTTTTATTTTTGGTAATTTCTTTATTATTTTTTTGCAAGGTTGGTGTTTTTTATTTTAATAACAATAGTAGTTTTTTTTCCATTTTAACAGTAATGGTAGTTTTTTTTATTTTACTTTTAACCCCTTAATGACCACAGCACTTTTCCATTTTCTGTCCGTTTGGGACCAAGGCTATTTTTACATTTTTGCGGTGCTTGTGTTTAGCTGTAATTTTCCTCTTACTCATTTAGTGTACCCACACATATTATATAACATTTTTCTCTCAATTAAATGGACTTTATAAAGATACCATTATTTTCATCACATCTTATAATTTACTATAATTTTTTTTATATAATATGAGGAAAAAAATGGAAAAAAAAACACTTTTTCTAACTTTGACCCCCAAAATCTGTTACACATCTACAACCATCAAAAAAACCCCATTCTAAATAGTTTGTAAATTTTGTCCTGAGTTTAGAAATACCCAATGTTAACATGTTCTTTGCTTTTTTTGCAAGTTATAGGGCCATAAATACAAGTAGCACTTTGCTATTTCCAAACCACTTTTTTTTCAAAATCAGCGCTAGTTACATTGGAACACTGATATCTTTCAGGAATCCCTGAATATCCCTTGACATGTATATATTTTTTTTTAGATTTTTAGAAGACATCCCAAAGTATTGATCTAGGCCCATTTTGGTATATTTCATGCCACCATTTCACCGCCAAATGCGCTCAAAGAAAAAAAATTGTTCACTTTTTCGCAAATTTTTTCACAAAAAAAAGTCTGCCAGTACTAAAATAAAAGGTATATTTGGGTTTTTCTGTGTGTTTTTTTAAAGCATATTTACATATGCTGCTGTGTAGAATCCCCCCTTAGACCCCAACCTCACTGATCCCCCACCAAACAGCTCTCTAACCCTCCCCCTCTACCTTAATGGGCGCCATCTTGGGTACTGGCAGCTGTCTGCCAGTACCCAGTTTAGAAAAAAATTGTGCTTTTTAATTTTTTTCCCCCTTTTCTGTAGTGTAGCTTCCCCCCACCCCAAAGACCAACCCCCCATCCCTCCCAGATCCCTTAGATTGTTTTTAAATACCCCCTTTCTCCCACTAATATTATGCTTTTTTTCTGTAGTGTAGCGGTTCCCACCCGCTCCCGCCCCGTGCATGCACCCAACCGCCACCCCGTGCACGCACGTGGGTCCGTGCACGCCCCCGTCGTTCCCGCCCCTCTCCACATCACACGGCCCATCGATGGCCACCCACCCGCCTCCCACGTCGGCTCCCACCCACCAACAATACCGGCCATCGATGTCCGGTGCAGAGAAGGCCACAGAGTGGCTCTCTCTGCATCGGATGGCCATGCAGGGTTATTGCAGGAGGCCTCAATATCGAGGCATCACTGCAATAACCGGAAAGCGGCTGGAAGCGGGGCGGGGTACGTCCTCAGGCGTTAACTGTCTTTTTTTAGAGGACGTACCCTGCACGTCTACGGTCATTAAGGGGTTAAAGGTAAGTTTTTGGTTTTTTAACCTCTTAAGGACATATGACGGAATTTTTCCGTCATAAAACAATTGAGCAAACTGAAAGCTGTGTCCTTAAAGGGTTAAAGGTAGTTAGTTTTTTTTGGGTAAAGGTTAGTCTATTTTGGGTTAACTTATGGGGTGTTATGTTAGGTTGTTTAGATGTTAGTGGGTTATTTTATGTTGGGGGCTGGCGGTTTAGGGGTTAATATTGTAGTAATTTACTTTGCGCTGGGGGCTGGCGATTTAGGGGTTAATAATGTAGTGTTTTACTTTGTGTTGGGGCTGGCATTTTAGGCGTTAAAGGGACAGTCTAGTATAAATTAAACTTTCATCAACAAATTTGCTTTTTCTCTCTTGGTATTCTTAGTTTAAACTAAACATAGGTAGGCTCATATGCTGATTTCTAAGCCTTTGAGGGCTGCCTCTTATCACACGCTTTTGAAATCTCTTTTCAACACAAAGAGACAGAAAGTACACGTGGGCCATATAGATAACACTGTGTTCAGGCACAGGGGATTATTTAAGATTTAGCACAAAACAATGCTAAATTTAAGACAGTAGATAATAAACAGTCACAGTCATGATCAGGGGGCTGGAAGAAGGTTCCTAGATACAAGGTAATCACAGAGGTAAAAAGTATATTAATATAACTGTGTTGGTTATGCAAAACTGGGTAATAAAGGGATTATCTATCTTTTAAAACAATAACAATTTTATGGTAGACTGTCCCTTTAATAGTGTAGTGAGGATTTTGTGGTGGAGGCTATGTGGTGGTTAAGAGGTTATTAGAGTAGGGGCTTATGGCTATTGGGTTTGGGCAAGTAGGGTGTTATTTTTTCCATTTGTTTTCTCCATTGACTTCTATGGGGAATAGGTTATTGCTCGTGTGATAGTGTATGATTAGCTTTTTGTGCTCGTCGGTTCAGTGCTGGAGAGATAACGCAGTTAGCGATCTAGTGAAAGTGCCAATTAGTGATCCACTTGTAATCTAGCCCAATATCTTAAAATAGAGACATTTACATGCCAAAATAATTTATCCAAATTATTTGGTTACAGTATATTAAAGAGTAAAAATAATTTTATATATTGCCTTTCATTTAGTGAAATACAATTATTATGCATAACAAACATCATTACAGTAGAAAGTCAGCTGTAATAGGCCAGAGAAAAGCAAATGTATTTATTATGTGATTCAGACAGAGCATACAATTTAAAAAAAAACAAAAAAACAATTTATTTCTATTATATATTGTACAAGATACGCTCAGACACACAGCCAAAGTGTCTGAGCTAATATCTAAAAGAGGCGCCTATACAAAAAATATATACATGTAATTGTGTATATATATATATATATATATATATATATATATATACATACACACACAGTATATATATACACACACACAGCAATAATAATTAGTACTTAAATAAAAAAATAAAAAAAATACAATATAATAATCAAAATAAAAAAGAGAATATGTTCTTTTATAACAGTCCAATAGTGTACCAAAGTCCTTTAAATTCAGGAGATATCAATCGATGTCTCTTCTTGGAATGTCACGCCAGACGATGCAGACTCTATGATACAAAAGATAGACTTCTAAAGTGGCGTAAAACAATCTCCGCTGTCTAATCCGCCTGAGCAGATTGACAGCTCCTGCCCATGCCTGATTGACTGTGTGCGGGCAGGGGGCGAGATTGCACGCGAGCGCAAAATAGCGCTCGTGTGCAATGCTGAATTCCGCCAGGGGAATTCAGCCCGCCAGAGGCGAGCTGCAGTGGACAGGGGTGCGTATGTGTGCCCCTGTCCACCTCAGCTTGATGAATCGCCCCCTAGTGGTTTCTTTCACCCACTTACTATACAATCTATGAGTTAAGCACATCAAGGTTTGCATAAAGCATACCTATCGCTCTTGGTACGGCAGAAACATTTTTTTTTTAACATTTTCTATGCTTTTTGAGGCCTGAACTTTAGTCTGTAACAACTTTGACCATGTATTACAAATTATTGACTTGGTATAACGATTTGATTTGTCAATCAGCATTTATACACTGGAGATATTGAGTGTTACCATCTTAGAAATGGCACCTGACATCCACAAAATCAACTGTTTTCTGACATTGCATCACATTTATTTAAAGGTATGTAAAGTCATTCTAGTTTGGTAATGGAAAGGTATTTTGTAACTCCTTAACTGTGTGTGAACTTACCCTTCGGTTTCTGCCACTACTTGATGTATAAAACATATCCCTTTCTATTGCCATTGATCAAATGGTTTAGAGGTGTGTTGTATATGTTAGATTACAATATTAATTAAGACTATCTCAGCAGTAACCTCCAACGTGTTAGTATATATATATGGGTACAAGTCTAACAGTGAAGTCTATAACAAAATAAAATAAACCAGCATGAACCAACTATGCAATATGTGTTACTAACAAACGGTTATTTAATACAATCTTAGCCAAATATTGCCATTAAAATTATATCCGGATACTTAGCAATTTATAGCAATTAATCAGATTTAAAGGTATGGCTATAGCCAGTAAGCAATTTAAAAAGGATAAAATAAAACTTTTTTTTTTTTTTTTTTATAATCAAAGGTTTTTATTAAGGTAAGTAGCATAACAAAAGCCACATATAAACAAAGAAAGGAAAAAAACAAGTTATTACAGAGTGAACACGGCTGATAATAGAAGTAAATCATAATAGACACATTGAAAATAGGTATATCCTACTGTATTACTAGCATACCTCGGATATAGACATTATAAGATTTACAATGATACCTTAAAGTTTTATTTATTTTGTGCAAAATGTGACTAATGATATATAGCTCCTCATGAGCATGATTTATAGACCTATATAGGTAAAAGGTTAGTGATATATAGCCCCTCATGGGCATGATTTATAAGCCTAAATAGGTAGAAGGTAGCGGATTAATACCGCAGAAAAAATTCACCAGGTTGGGTGAATGTCTAATATAATATTACCCCCCGGGACCTACATTAAGTCGCGGGGGGGGGAGGAGGTGAGTTAGGTAAACAGTCGGTATAAGACAGCCTTCTTCTCTTCTATATGATGTCTCTATATACACGTATCGACATCATGGTGCCACATGGGTGTCAAACCTAAATACTAGCAGGGCCCTTTTATACTAAATGCTTGAATATGCGTTGTTATGAAATTTACAACATATCTGCAAAATCTATTAATGTTTGCCTGTATGATCCCTTAGTGTTTTAAGATAGTAAGGGGAGGACAGATAGAGGCTTAATAGGGGTGAATGTGTCACCTAACGTTTGCAGAGTGTAATATTGTAATACACATAAAATATGACAGACCTATGATTCCATTACATCGGTTAAGTAACAAAGAAATGGAAGACATCCTTTTAGCTAACAAGCTTGCAAGAGAAGTAAATATAATACAGTGCTCAGTATTACCGGAAGTGTGAAAAAGGTGTGCGATTATGAGTTCTGTTGCTTAAAGATGGCAATTAATGGCCGTCAGTGATTACTTAAGTATATAGGGTAAAATAAAAAAATTTGCTCTTAGTATATGGAGTAGAGTTAAATATATGCAATAATGGAGTCTAATGGAGATTATTTTACATCAGAGTGAGCCAAAGAGGATATTTTATCTTGCGAGAGTGAGGCTCAATACTATTTCTAAAAGCTTCTGAAACAAAAAGCCTATCAGCTTGAAATGTGAAACAGGGTATAATACAGGAGGGGAAAAATATCATAACAGTCAGATCTGTATTATACAGGTATACAATAGTATAACGTAGACACGCCAATATCATGGGATATCTACAAAAATTTATGTTACCCTTTAGGCATGGGCCCAATACCCAAGGGTGGGTGTGCTGTGTTAATAAAGAGGTAATCCCTAGTGATAAATTTAACGTTCATAGTAGGCTACTGCCCACTTCTATTATGATAATAAACTCTTTCACCTGTAAAAGAAATATATTAGAATACAAGTATACCTAATGGAGGTACCTCAGCAAGTATTAAATGTTAAGAAAAATGACTAAACCTGTTATGAGCTTATAGAGCCTATTGACATTAATACTGTATAAAGCGAATAGAGGTATTAGCAATAGCTGCACAGGCTTACACAGAGTCTCAATCTCAGTAGAAACATTACCTGTAAAAAAAGTTATGCTAAACACATAATGCGATCCTGAAATTTTAGATTGCAACTTATAAATAATATAGAAAAAAAAAAAAAAAAAGATAACCCAAACATTATTTCAAAGGTATGCAGACAGGGCAATACAAGCTACATTTGTTGAAATTTAGATTAGTAGAGTTCCCAGGAAACATTGTCTTTCAGTCTAAGCAAACCTAAGCTGTAGCGAAGGAGAGGTCACTGAAAATGATGCCAATGTACCCTCTAACAAATCTAGTTGCCAAACATAGAGTCATCCTATACCAGCCTTCCTCAAATAAGTGACCAAAAAATTACAGAGTAAGTCTCTTAGTAAACAGAAGCCAAGTGAGCGTCTTGCCTGCTTTTTATTTTTACAAAGTGTGGTAGGTAGTATCTCGCTGAAAATATGCACCGTGCTGTCTGTAGTGCTGACATCCTCACCCGATCTGGTGCATTGAATCCCAGCTCTCAAAGCAAAGAGCGGCTTCTCTGTGTGAAAATAAGAAACGTCACTGATACCTGGCGTGAGTGACTCTGCCACAGTGGGTAGATTTCTGGTTCCATCGAGCTGCATGGTATCAAGAAACCCACTGAGGCCGGGGATCAAGATCTCCTTTGGTAGGTGTAAGCCGCCTGCTTGCATCGGGATAGCGGCCTGTCGTGATGTTCCGATCCCAGCTCTCAGCTCCTTTCTGACCGGTTCAAGCAATATTGGTCTCCTCTCACCTGCTAGGCTCTCATTTGCGCCCAAATGTGGCTCCCGTGCAGAAGGTTCTATATATGTTCGTGGCCATCCCAGCCCAGAACTTAGATCTTTATTGCTCGTTTGTGAGGCCTCATCACTCTTGCCGGGATCGACAGGAGCCGCCATTTTAGTTGTAGGATTAGTGACTGTGCCACGCTGCTCTCCAAGTGCGAGTACCAGACTCTGGAAGTTGGAGTCCAGTTGCTGGGTCAATTTCTTTAGTGATCTTCTCACCAGCTCAGTAAAATCTGCCATGTCCAGCAGTGCAGCCTAGGATCCAATATAAGATGCGATATAGCTCTGTATCACTACAGCCACATGAAGCTGTCTTGTAGATTTTCACCGCTCAGAAGTCAGAGTAGGCACTTAAAACGGATTAAATAAAGCTGTATGAAGGTTGCTTTTCCCCTTATGATAAAGAGATGCTAAAGAAAGATTCAAGATCATAAATTGAATGTTATATACGCTATATGTTAAAAGATTTTGCAGGAGCTCGAGATGCAAACGTCCTATCTCTTCTGTAGTTGGCTCCTCCCCCCAAAATAAAACTTTTATGATGCCTCAACAAGTCTCAGCCTTAGAGAAAACAATACCACTAAACTTAAATATATTTAATTATAATACCAGGGGCTTTCCTTACAATATGCTGAATTAAATTAACACTATCTATAACAATATTTATTGTATTGTTAGGTGAATTAGGTTCCTAGACAATATAAATTAGACAATAGGGATGAATATATATATATACAATTTGGGCGTATAATCATTGAATACAAATCTTAAATAAGGACCTTAAATACCACAATGGTTTAAATATAATTATAGACTTTTTTATACTTCCCCAAATGTTTGCTCCTCCAAGCCCTGGGTTATCAATAATCACTCTGTTTCCTCTGCATCCGGTTTCACTAAATATCCTAATCCACAAGAAAAATAGGCAAAAAGTTTCCAAGGATATAAAAGATATGAGATGGGTAACCAGGATTCAAAAGTCCTATTTCAGGGGAAATTGGACAGCACTTCGCCCTCACTTTCATGTAACCCAGCGTTCTTTGTGAGTATCAGTGACCCAATTTATCCTGAATTACAACTCTACCCGAATCTCTAACAGCCATTCACAGATGTGTGAGGATCTGTAATACTTTGATTGGCTACATGCTAATTAGCCCCTGGGAATATTTATCTCAATGCTAAGTATAGCTGGCTGTACTTTCACTAATTCACCACATGATGGCGATGGTGAGTATATATCATATATATACTTTATATATATATATATATATATATATATATATGTCTACTTATACATATATATATATATATACACATATATACATGACACAGAAGGGGACTGCACTCTCATACCGGACCGGGTACAGATCCCATGACCCTGTAACATGCTCAGCCCTGGGTGCTCACGGGCACTCACAGGAAGCTGTGCTGTCCCCAGAGTCACAGGCAGTTAATCCCAAACAGGTCTGGGTGTAAGAACCATAGGGAAAATTACAAAAAAAATTAATACAACACACAGAGAAAGTCCAGCACTCACAAGCTCTCAGCTAAGATTTAAAAGCAAAAATGGAAAGGTTAGTTACCACATTTGGCCAAATGGGACAAGCCCAGGTACCACATCAAGGTCCTTTCCAATACCTGGGACCCTAAAACAGCTACACAATGCAAGCTCTCAAATCCAAACAAACTGTGAACAAAGGAAGGGTGCACAGGCTTATGTAATCACCCTAGAGTCTATTTGTCAAGCATCTCATTAACATGTGAATGAGGGCCCATTTGTTTTTAAGTTTATCCACCAGAGCTCCTAGACAATGGGACTCCACCTTTTGACTTGGAACAACAGTTCTTTCTGTTCTGTTGACAAAGCCCCCAGGTGATTTCCTGTTAAGAGGTAGATCCTGGACACATGCTTTTGTTATCTTATGATTCATGGCCAAATGTTTAATTTCCATTAAATTGTGTCTATAAGATAAGGTCTTAACAACAATTGGTGTAGTTTGATTGAATTTTAGAGAGTGGGTGTCGCAGAAGTTTTTACAATGGGGGGCTGAGCAGGAAGTCTTTTGAAAGCAGGTTTAACCCATTAAATAGACTTTTATAGCATATTTTGCCATTTTAAAAATATGGTGTTTCTGTTATTAGGAATGTAATATTATTCCCTGTGCCTATAATGATAAGAAATTCAATATTTTTCCCTGTGCCTAGGACTCAACAGGTGAGACCTGCTGGAAAGTCTGGATTCCCTCTAATGGGAAATCTAGTGTGCATGTAGGAGATGTCCAACCAGTTAGAAAGTTTCTTCCATGCTCTTAGTGATACTAAAATAAAGGATCGACTTTAGCTATACTATCCATTTTATGTAATGCCATATGTGGTAGAATCACCAAGGACCATGGTTTTACCATGTCGCTCTCTATGTTTGTCAGGGTAAATTGACTAGTACCTCCCAACCAATCCAAAACATATTTGCTGGACACTGCACAATTTTATAACTAGGTTCGGAACACTAAGTCCTCCGGAAGTGACAAAACTGGTAAGTTCCACATAACCTGAGATTTTTTTTTACATATGACCACTTTTAGTGGGGTAATTTAACATAACTAAACAATAGTTGCTGAGTAGAAAATTCTAAGGTATGGCGTTTAGTGGTTTTCACTGAGTTGTCCTCTGGTGGGGGGAGTGTTCACCCTTTTTTTTAAGTCTTTTTTTCCCCATCTCAGGGAATATGAAGTTCCGTGGTCGGGGAGCGGTTTTGGCTATTGTTGAAGAATTGTTCATGTCTTCTATAGAGATTACAATGTCCATGTGTTTCTACCTTAATCGGTAGTGGGGAAGTTGTTCCCTGGTGGACATTGAGGTTAAGGTTATAGGGAAAGAGAGAGGTGAAGTTATTTAATAGGGAGGGGGAAGAAGAGGGTAAGATGTGGCTGTAGCGAGGGTCAGTCTTTCTTACAGTTTTAGGCTATGTAAAGGGAAGCAAGTGGCTAATTTGTGTTGCTCTGGGTTAGGTTTATTGTAATATTGTCGTTCTCTTGTGGATCTTTGAGAGCGTTTTCCCAAAGGAATTTGTCATCTAGAAAAAAGGCAACTTTGTTTTGCCTGAGGTATCCATACTCCCCTAGGGTTATTAGCTCTGCGACTCTTTCTTTCCACATATTTAGGGATGGTATTGTGTTTTTTCCCCCCAGTGTTAGGGTATTAATGATTTGGACGCATTTATGCCAATCTGTAATAGTAATTGTCTTAGTTTACAAGGTATTTTTGGTAAGGCATATAAGAGGGTTAGTTGTGGTGTGAGATGGAGTCATTATCTAATTAATTAACTATTTGGAGGTGTCGTTAATTTTTTTTCCCCAGAAGGCTTGTATGGGTCTGCATTGCCACCATATATGTATTAGGCTGCCGAATTCTCCACAATCTCTCCAGCAGTCTCTGGATGCCTCTGGATATATTAGGTTGTATAATTATTATAATTAAGCTCTAAGATTTGGGGGGAGGTAGATGACTTTCTAGTGTGTTGGAAGATAGATGTCCAGTCCTTGTCAGTAAGTGTGGTTGTGAGTTCTCTCTGCCATTGTGTTGTGTACTCAGGGTTGCTGCCGTGTTGTGTGGCTTTAATAAGTTTGTGGGATATGGAAATAGGGCTTCTAATAGTATTTTGCTTGAGACATAAATTCTTGAATGGGGTAGTTTGTCTGAGGAGGTCTGCGCTGTAAACTGAGGTTTTGATAAAGTGGTTTAACTGGGCATATTTGAGCCAGTTTGTATATCTTCCTCCCAAGATCTCATTAAGTTGTATTCTGTCTTTTAACTTGCCATTGGTTAGGAAGGATGCTAGAGGGATCGTATGATCCCATTCTCGTGTTCGTTTAAAGCTGTCTAGGCCACCTGCTAGTTCTGCATTTAGTGGGATGGGGAATAGGGGGGGGGGATTGGTTTGTCGTGATGTGCGGGTGTAGGGATTTTATTTTGTCCCAGGTACTGAATAAATGTTTGTGTATGTCTAGTAGGTTGCAATTTTGGGGTCTGAGTTCCCTTGGGACCCAGCAAAGAGCTCCTACTTTGGGAGCCTTGGAGGATGTGAGAGTCTATGGCTGTCCAGGCTTTCGAGTCATTTGAGCAATGCCAGTCTAGAATTCTCTGGAGGGGGACTGCTGTGAAGTGAATGTATGGTAGGCCTAGTCCACCTTCTGTGGTGGGTCTGTATAGGGTGCTCTTGCTAATTCTGGTTCTACTTTTTCCCCATATGTAGGAGTTTATTTGTCCCTGCAATCTTTTAATGTACCAATTTGGGAGGAGTATCAGAAGGGCTTGTAGAGTGTAGAGAATTCTCGGGAGGGTTGTCATCTTTATGGCTTGTACTCTTCCCCACTATGAAGTTGTTTTTTTCCCCAGGTTTTCAGATCTTTAATTGTGTTATTAAGATGTGCGTTATAGTTCTATTTAAAAAGCATTTAATTTTGGGGTGTTAAGTAAATACCTAGGTATTTTATGGCTTCTCTTTGGAGTTTAAGGGGACAGATGTGCTAAGGGAATTGAACTCTAATGTGGGCATTGTGATATTCAATATTTCAGATTTTTGCATATTAACTGCAAAATTAGAGAATTTCCCAAAGTTATTTAGCGCTGATAAGATTCTGGGGATGGGAGTGGACGGCAAGGTTACCGCAAATAGAATGTCATCTGCATACATTGCAATTTTGATATCCTTCTATGTGTTTGTTGTTCCTAATATGGGATGCTAATAATTCCATGTTAGGATAAATAGTATGGGGGATAAGGGGCAGCCTTGCCGTGTGCTGTTTTGTATGGAGAATGTGTAGGACAGCATACCGTTAGCTTTCACTTTTGCTGATGGGGACTCATAAAGTCAGAAGATGTGTGTTATTTTTGGGCCGAACCTGAGGGCTGTTAGTGTTTGTTTCAGAAGAGTCCAATTAATGTGATCAAAGGCGGTGACAAAAACAGTTTTCTCATTGTGTACCTTGGCGTAGGATATCAATGTGATGGCTCTTATTGTGTTTTATCTTGCCTCCCAACGCGGAACAAATCCTACTTGGTCTGTATGGATTATGTCATTTAAAAGGGACAGTCTACAATAGAATTTTTTATTGTTTTAAAAGATACATAATCCCTTTATTACCCATTCTGCAGCCCCCTGATCACATGACTCTGACTATTTATTATCTATTGACTTGCATTTAGCATTGTGTTGTGCTAAATATTAAATAACAATCTGTGCCTGAACAGAGTGTTATCTGTATGGCCCACATGAACTATCAGGTCTCTTGTTATGAAAAGCAATTTAAAAAGCATGTGATAAGAGGCAGCCCTTAAGGGTTTAGAAATTAGAATATGAGCCTATCTAGGTTTAGTTTTAACTAAGAATACCAAGAGAAAAAGCAAATTGAAAGTTGAAAATTACATGTCCTATCTGAATAATGAAAGTTTAATTTTGACTAGACTGTCCCTTTAAGATGGTGTGCTAAAATTTTACCTAGAGATTACTTCCGGCGGAAGCGGTCAGGAGAGCAGGCAGCATGGTGCATGGCGGCTAATGGAAGAAGCGACTACGCAACTAAGCTTCTGAAGGTGTCTCTCTAGGTGGTTCTACAAGCACGCCGAGACCTAACCTTAAGGAGCAGAACCCAGAGACAAGCCAGGCGGCCGAAGGAGGGTGGTACAAGGAGTACAAGCTAACACTGTTGGCAAATATCATCACGCCTGGGTAAGATCAACCCTTAACGCAGTAAAAGAGGGGACTTCGGAGATCCACTTGGTTAATGCGAGTCACCTGACCACACTCAGACGACCCAGAGGGATTCCTGTCATCTGGGGTCAGAGGAAAACCGCCGTCAAGGGAAAAGAGTCACTCGGAACAGCAGTGCAGGTACATTGCTGCAGGGCTACAAGGAGGAACAGACTTGGACGCAGAAACACAAGAACGACCACAAAGAAGACAAGATAAGTACCACGCTTTACCTTTTTTGATTGTGTATAATAAAAGGGCGATAGGTACCGACGTGGGATGACCAATTACTTAAAGTTTAATCTGCTAAACAAACCGGGAGACCTGGGTGTATAATCCTTAGGCTTGGGAAAGAACAGGGATTTCCTGCTATATGTAGGGCCCAGGATTTATGGTGTAACAAAAAGGGATTAAAGATATCATATACCCTCAGTGAAAAATTTGGGCGCTTTTTTAAGCCAGACTTTCTGAACTGCTAATTAGCATCTTTGAGCTACTAGACCAGAGAGACACAAGTGGGTAAAATATATACATCAAATAACGGAATATCTGGAATAATTTACTAATCAGCTCTGGCTGCTGGAGAAAAGTTGTATTAGAGTGGACTAGAGACTGCTCCAGTAACAGGAACAAAGTGATTTAATAAAGGAAGACTAAGACTCTTGAACAAAAGTGGCTGAGTTAGGAGTTCAACAAAAGCTACAACAGATCTAACATCAGCAGAGTGACTTTTATAAGATATGGTGTTTGCCACAGTAGGGGCAAATGAATAAGAGAACAGCTTTAGAGTTAAAGGAAAAATAGATGTACTAGTAAGAAGTGCCTAGAGAAAACAGCAATTGCTAAGAGGGAAATTCTCTTTCTTGTTTTTTTTTTTTTTTTTTTTTATATATGTAATACCTTTCTTTGTGTTATATGATCCGGTTTGCCTATAATAGTGTATACGTGGGTAAAGGGAATCTCACATGCAGGGCTTTTTATATTTTGAATGGCCTAAATGCTCTTTTTCCTTTTTTTGCTTTTGTAAAATCATACCCAGGGATGGAATAAGCAGTAAGAGATTGTTGTAGTAATAAGATAGGGATCTGCTGAGAGGCGTGAAATTTTATTCCTTACACTTAAAGGGTCATAATGTCCTAAATTGCCAGGGTGAAATCTTTTTCTAATATATCTTTGCTAGTATATGGATATATGCACGGGCAATGTAGCCTCTATATCTTAAAGAAAAGTCAATTGAGTAGAAGGGGAGATTAATCTTCCCCCGAGTGGTTCTTTATTATTTGCTACTGAGTCAGCTACAGGTTCAGAGGACAGATAAGAGTAAAGGAAGATTACTGGTATTAATATATAATTACAGCTAAACATAGAGGTTTCAACATTAATGAAAATACAAAGTTTGAAAAACTGTGAATATTTTTACTGTTAGGATTGAATGCTTCCTTACTATATTTGGTTTTAAATTTATGTTTGTATATGGGTATATGAATAGGCTGTATAATACCTATAGGTAAGCATATGTAAAAGAAGTAACAAGGATAACAGAGCAGCCTATAAGGGGGCACTATTTGATGATAGAAAAGACCATATAGTTTAAAGGGAAACTAGCTGAGTAGAAGGGGAGATTAACCTTTAACTACTGGTGAACCAGGTTCTAGGTTCAGAGCACAGACAGGAAAATAGGACGAATAGTGGCATTAATACATAACTATATTAAAACACAGAGTGCCCTACATGAGTGGAAATTGTATTGTGATAAAGTAATACATATAAGTGGGTAAAGAGGTATTATTAAGCTGGAAGAAACTACATCAAAAAAATAATCTAACAGAGTAAAAAAACACAGGGACACTAACGGAAAGTTTGAAATATAACACATTTTTAAGATTAATTCACTTTTTTTTTTTTTCCCATCACACAATAGGGGAACACACTTATTGGAATAAATAGTAATTCACTTACTGGCACAAAACATATGCACATTCACACATATATATATATATATATATATATATATATATATATATATATATATATGGATAAATATATTTCAAAAAATAAGTTTAAATCACCTACCATGTCAGCTAGAAATAAGAATCAAGACAAAAAAAGTAACAAATCCACTATAGAAGTTTTTGAAGGAGTGGATGAAAATATTACACAGAGCACGAATAATGAAGAATTAGTTAGACAATTAAATGCACTTTTTTCCCCAAAATTTGACTTAATACAAAGCAGCATAAGTGAACTTTCCAATGAAGTTAAATACTTCGCAACTAGAATCACCCACGTGGAACAAAGGGTATCAGATATCGAATATAGGGAAATACAAAGGGATCAAATGACTCAAAATATGTCTACCCAGCTAGAAGCAATAAAGGCGAAATTGGAAGATTTGGAAAACCGTACTAGACGGAATAACGTAAGGTTAATAGGTCTGACTGAAGGAATTACAGAAAAAGAGCTGAAAGAGTTTGCGGAAGGTGAACTTCTACAATTACTTAAAATTGACAAAACAGGCCCTAAAATCGCGGTGGAAAGAATTCACAGAATAGGCCCCCCAAAGAAGACAGTAAAAGGAGAATATATTAACAGAGCAGTAATTATGAAGGTCTTAAATTTTCATGATAAAATTAGGATGGTTAGCGCTTATAGGAAATTAAATAATGAACTAACCTACGAAGGGAAAAAATTATTACTATTCAATGACTACTCAATTGAAACGTCTAATAAAAGACGAATTATGGCACCATACTGCACAAAACTTATACAAGCAGGCTGGAAAGCTAGACTATTATACCCGGCAAAAATAAATATACAAACTAAGGAAGGTAATAAATTATTTACAGAGGAAACAGAAGTGAAACTTTTTTTGGAATGCAACCATGAAGGAGACAAAATATAAAGAGAGGCTGGAAAGTAATCGGGAAGAAAGGAAGGAGGAGCTAAGTAGTTATCAGGCCCGTTCTCCTAATTTGTATAATAAGAAGTTTTTATATTATATGATTAAATGTTTTCATTTTAACAAAGGGGGTAAGAAGGTAAGAATGATAGAGAAAATATATAGGAATCGTCACACTGTGAGGCAGCTAAGCAGAACAAAATGGCTTTTAAAATTATATCATGGAATATAGGGGGAATCACATCCCCCATTAAAAGGAAAGCCATATTAACCCCTTAATGACAGTGGACGTACCAGGTACGTCAGTGAAAAAACTTCCCTTAATGACAGGTGACGTACCTGGTACGTCCTCTGTTGTCTTAAGTGCTGGAAGCGATCATGATCGCTTCCAGCTGCTTCCAAGAGATTGTAGTGATGCCTCAATATTGAGACATCACTACAATCCCCCATTTTACATACCGATGCAGAAAGGGCCACTCTGTGGCCCCATCTGCATTGGCTATGTATTTAATCCAAAGTGTTGGTGGATGGGAGCTGAATTTTCATAGACTTACATCTAGATGTTATAAATTAACCGATCTCTCCTTCTCACAATATTCTTCCGGTCCGGCGGTTGCGGCGAGGGGGGGCGTGGGGCGGGTGCGCGCGTGTGTGCGCGTACGCCAAATTTACATCCCATTAAAAAAAACAACCGATCGATCTAGATGCAGTGGCATCTCGGTTGTTTAATAAGGGATCTGGGAGGGGGAGGGTTGAAGATTATTTAGGGGGGCCAGCTACACTACAGAAAATATTTTATATTTAAAAAGTTAAAAAAAAAAACTATTTTGGGGGGCAAATTGGGTACTGGCAGACAGCTGCCAGTACCCAAGATGGCGGCAAATAGACAGAGGGGGAGGGTTAGAAAGATGTATGGGGGGATCAGGGAGGTTGTGGGGTAAGGGGGGATCTATCACTGCAGACTTTATGCAAAAAAATAAAAAAAAATAAAAAAAAATATTTTTATTTCAGTACTGGCAGACTTTCTGCCAGTACTTAAGATGGCGGTGACAATTGTGAGGTGGGGAGGGAAGAGAGCTGTTTGAGGGGGGTCAGGGGGGGATCAGGGGGTGGGATGTGTCAGGTGGGAGACTGATCTCTACACTAAAGCTAAAAATTAACCCCACAAGCTACCTAATTAACCCCTTAACTGCTGGGCATATTACAAGTGTGGTGCGCAGCAGTATTTAACGGCCTTATTATTACCAAAAAGCAACACCAAAGCCATATATGTCTGCTATTTCTGAACAAAGGGGATCCCAGAGAAGCATTTACAACCATTTGTGCCATAATTGCACAAGCTGTTTGTAAATAATTTCAGTGATAAACCTAAAATTGTGAAAAATTTAAGTTTTTTTTTTATTTGATCGTATTTGGCGGTGAAATGGTGGCATTAAATATACCAAAATGGGCCTATATCAATAATTTGGGTTGTCTACTACACTATACTAAAGCTAAAATTAAACCTAAAAGCTCCCTACAAGTTCCCTAATTAACCCCTTCACGGCTGGGCATAATACACGTGTGGTGTGCAGCGGCATTTAGCGGCCTTCTAATTACCAAAAAGCAACGCCAAATCCATATAGGTCTGCTATTTCTGAACATAGGGGATCCCATAGAAGTATTTACAACCATTTATGCCATAATTGCACAAGTTGTTTGTAAATAAATTCAGCGAGAAACCTAAAGTTAGTGAAAAAAATTGTGAAAAAGTGAACAATTTTTTTTATTTGATCGCATTTGGCGGTGAAATGGTGGCATGAAATATACCAAAATGGGTCTAGATCAATGCTTTGGGATGTCTTCTAAATATAAATATATACATGTCAAGGGATATTCAGGGATTCCTGAAAGATATTAGTGTTCCAATGTAACTAGCGCTAATTTTGAAAAAAAGTGGTTTGGAAATAGCAAAGTGCTACTTGTATTTATGGCCCTATAACTTGCAAAAAAAGCAAAGAACATGTAAACATTGGGTATTTCTAAACTTGGGACAAAATTTAGAAACTATTTAGAATGGGTGTATTTTGGTGGTTGTAGATGTGTAACAGATTTTGGGGGTAAAAGTTAGAAAAAGTGTGTTTTTTTCAATTTTTTCCTCATATTTTATATTTTTTTATAGTAAATTATAAGATATGATGAAAATAATGGTATCTTTAGAAAGTCCATTTAATGGTGAGAAGAACGGTATATAATATGTGTGGGTACAGTAAATGAGTAAGAGGAAAATTACAGCTAAACACAAACACTGCAGAAATGTAAAAATAGCCATTGTCATTAAGGGTAAGAAAATTGAAAAATGGTCCGGTCATTAAGGGGTTAAAATGTGCAAGGAAATTAAATGCAGAGATAATCTTCCTCCAAGAAACTCACTTAAAAAGTGAAGAAGCAATTAAATTAAAAGGGGGGTGGATAAAGGAAGTGATTTTTACCCCATGCAGTAGAAGAAAAAAAGGAGTAGCAATCTTATTTAGTAAAACACTGGATTACAACATAAGTAATATAATATTAGATCAAGATGAGAGATTTATTATCTTATCAATAAAAATTAAAGATAAGGATTATATTCTATGCAACCTATATGGCCCTAATATAGAAGATCAAGGTTTCTGGAGGGATATTAGAGACCAACTAATTATTCATGCAGATAAACCACTTATAATTGGAGGAGATTTTAACCTCACACCAAATTTACTTTTAGACAGACGGAAGGAAGTAGGGGACCCCAATACTAGGAACACAGGAATTAAAAGTAATACAGGGGCTAAAAGGAAAAGGGAAAGTATAATAATTAAAAAATTGAAAAAAGATTTAAATGTACAAGACATATGGAGAATTTGGAATCCAGATAAACTAGAATTTACTTGCCTTTCCAAATCAAAGCATTCATTATCAAGAATAGATCTTTTCCTTATATCAGAATGCTTGATTAACCGGGTTGAAGATGCTAGGATTGATCTTATTACCTTGTCAGATCATGCTCCCATTAGCATTAACATCAATCCACCACATTTAAATCAATCAGGGTCATTTTTTTTCCCAAAATACCTATTAAATAATCCTAAATTTGTTAACTTTTTAAAAGAAAAATGGAAAGAGTATGACAGATTTAACAATAATTATCGGAATAAAACTAATATATACTGGAATGCGGCTAAAGCCGTACTTAGGGGAGAAATCACTTCTTTTATAATTAATATGAAGAGGAAACGTAATTATAGGAAACAGCAGATAACTAAAACTCTAACCAACGCATATACAAGATTCCTAGGCAGTAAAACTAAGGATAACTGGGGAAAATATATCTTAGCAAAACAGGATAGGGATAATTTCCTAATCCAAAATGAAATTAGTGAAAATATGAAAAGATGTTCTAAATTTTATCGATTCGGAAACAAATCCGGTAGGTTCCTGGCACAAATAGTTAATAATCAGAAAAAATCTACATTTATTTCCAAATTAAAGATAGGGGGTAAAGATGTAACCAATTTAGAAGAGATTCAAAAAACATTTCAGGAGTATTTTACTAAACTATATGAGCCATTTCACATAGATGAGGTAAGGAAAAATCAATTTTGGGAAACAATAGAAGTCCCAAAAATTGACACAATTCAGTTAAACAAGCTTAATGAAAATATCTCGGAGGAGGAAGTAATGCAATCAATTAAAAGTTTAGCTAATAATAAGGCTGCTGGTCCTGATGGACTCCCCTCAGAATTCTATAAAATATTAATAAATGAAATTACACCCACAATAACACTTCTTCTTAATAAACTTTGGACAGGACAATTGATACCTTCCCAAGACTTCAATGAATCCATAATAATTATTATACCTAAACCAGGGAAAGACCCACAATTATTAGAATCATACAGACCAATTTCCCTATTAAATACCGAGTATAAGTTAATTACAAGTATAATGGCTAAAAGATTACAACTGATATTGGGGGGATTAGTCCATCAGGACCAGACTGGCTTTATGAAAGGACGCTCATCTAATATTAATTTGAGAAAATTATATATAACAATAACAGATGTATGGTATAACAAGAAATATAACAAAAAAATAGAAGAAGTAGACTTATCAGTAGTAGCTTTAGACGCACATAAAGCCTTCGATTCTATAGTCTGGGACCACATATTTACAACATTAAGCAAATATGGATTTTCCGGGAGTTGTTATAACACAATTGAATTACTGTATAGGAAATCCCAAGCGGCCCTAATTATAAATAAATGCAAAACAACATCCTTTCCTCTTTTGAGAGGAACTCGGCAAGGGTGCCCACTGTCCCCTTTAATCTTTAACCTGGCCCTAGAACCTTTATTAAATGCAATTAGAATAAAGATTCCAGGAATAAATATTAGGGAAACAGAGATTAAAATAGCAGCTTATGCAGATGATCTTTTGATATTTACCAGACAGTCTTCAAGGAATGTTAAAATACTATGTCAATTAATTGATCAGTTTGGATCATTTTCCGGTTATAAAATTAATAAACACAAATCAGAGGTATTATGGCTGCATAGAAACAAGGAATCAGACACCCAGTGCTTCAAGGAAATAAAACATTCAATAGTATACTTGGGCCTAAAATTCTCAGCAGACCCAGAAGAAATATATATGCTAAATATAAAAGAAGCAACTCGCAAATTTATTGACACTCTTAAAAACTGGAAAACCCTTCCCCTGTCTTTATATGGTAAAATAAACCTTTTAAAAATGGTTGCATTACCTCGCTTGCTATATATTTTCCAAAATATCCCTTTATTATTGAAAAAAACAGAAAGGAAGAAAATAAACACTGCTATTAAAACATATTTGTGGGGGGAAAAGAAAGTTAGATTAAATCAAGGAAAATTAACACTCCCAAAAAAACTGGGAGGAATGGCCTTACCAAATATTGGAAATTATAACCTAGTGGCGGTAGGGAAAATAGCCATAGATTGGTTGTTAGATATAGGACATTTCACCATACTAAAGATAGAAAGTCAATTAGCTAAACCATTATATCTGAAAAACTTAGTACATATGGAAAGTAATAAATTGCCCATATACATTAAAAGAATAAATTTATTAAAAGATCCAATAATAGCATGGCATAAAATATGTAATAAACTAAATATAAAGTTTGCAGTTTCACAATATTTGGCTATTAAGGGAAATCAAGAATTCCAAGTAGGATTCCTAACAAATGCTGGCTCAGAATGGGAAGAACACGGTCTAATTAATGTCGCACAGCTAATAGACAGGGAAGGGGCTATTCCTAAGGTTATAGAATTTAAGAAAGCTCAGGAACAATTTCAGTGTAAGAAAGAACACTATTTTGCATACATACAAATTAGAGATTATTGCTTGAAATTTATGAGAGCACATGGGAAAACATGGGAATATCAAATCTTAAAACCAGTAGTCAACGCATTTAAAAATAACAATTTCTCTATATCAGGGTTGTATAATATTATCAAACAAACTGAACATAAAGATCAGATAGAGAAAATTACACTAAGATGGAAAGACATGTATTTTCCAAATATGACAACAGAGATTATGTTAAAAAGCATAAGAACAGTAGGGAAGACTACACTAGCTATGACTCTACGTGAACAACACATTAAAATAATTTGGATGACATATATTACACCTGAAACAATGTCTAAATGGGGGAAGGATCGTGAGAGATATAAGTGTGAGAAATGTAAAAGGAGTAAGGCTAATTTAATACATTGCCTCTGGGCATGCCCTAAACTACAAAGGTTCTGGAAAATGGTGATTTTTTGGGCTAACAAAATTTGTAAGATACATCTGGTATTACAAGCAGACCATGTTATATTTTTAAGCTTTAAAAAGACGGAAGCTACACAGTGTAAAATCTTCCTCTCAATGTTAATTATTCTAAGTAGGAATTTGATTCTTAAAGAGTGGAAGAGCGAAAGGGCACCTACACTTAAAGAATTAAAAACTATTGTGCAGAAACAATTTCTGATCGAGCAGAATGACATTTGGTATAATCTAGAGATAAACGTGGGTAGGTTCTTTGAAAAGTGGAAATTCTGGATTAAGACACAGGATAGAAATATACAAAGGGACCTTATTTCCAGATTTGAAAATACTATGTATATAATGGAGAGTAGGCTCAGGGGAGAGTGGCTATGAATTAGATAGGAGAAGTGATAGTCAGATATATAAGAGCCTATGCGAATTTTTTTCAATACATTTGTGTTTATTTTTTTTTGGTGGGTTTGTTCAATTATAGATAAAGAAATTATAATTGGGAGAGAATAATAGCACAAATCTGTTTGTTCAGCAGACAAGAATTGTTTTTTTTTTTTTTTCTTTTTCCTTCTTCCTTTTATGATGAAATACAAGTCTGTATATTTATGTTAAAATATCAATAAAAATTATAATTAAAAAATTTTACCTAGAATTTTTATGTCGTGTTTAGGAGAGAAATGGGACTGTAGCTACTAGGGTTGTTGGGAGGTTTGTCTGGTTACAGTATTATGTAGATATGGTCTTCTAACATGTTCGCGGATAGGGAGTTACCATCATCGAGTTGAATAGGGTGAGTAGATGGGGGGGCAAAGGTGTCTTTGAAGGTTTTTTAATAGTGGTTGGATAGACAATCTGGTCCTGTGCTTTTCCCTGAGGGTAGTTCTTTGATAAATCAAATCTTGAAGATAAACAACACACCAATTCCAGCTGGCATAAACAAGGGGCCAAGCCAAAAACACAATACTACCCCCCTACTCCCCACCAAGGAAATAAGGGCCAACATTCTAATGACAATAGTCATCAACTACGTTTTTTAGATCTTGCTGTTCCTCCAACAGCAAGATTTCGGAATTTAAAGGAAATGGAAGATGTCACTATTCAAAATCTAAAGGTTACCCCAGGCAAAAGAAGAAGGGGAAGAGGTGATATAGAGGGGGGAGAAAAATTCAAAGACTTAAATTCAAAAAGAATGATGTAGAAATGAATAAGGCAAATATTTTTAACCTATCCAGCACAACATTAGGCAATAATGAAATAAAACTGTTAGCCAAAGGTTTAAACTTTGCTCCCAAGACAGCTCCAGATAAATTCCAAACTTATATAGACATCCAAAAATACATTTATAACTTAACACTAAAAAGATACTTTGTAAAAAGTGTACCCAAAGTAAATATCATAACACAACCCATTTTAAACAAGGATGATTACCATCTACTACCATGTACTGAATAGTTTGCAAAATGGTGCTGGAACCTCAACATTATCGGATTTAGAACATGATTCCATACAGGATTTGCTAGATCTCACAATTCATGAGCAGAATAGTACTATTGAGCACAGTAACCTTAAAAGGAAATCCAGTTTTTATCCATATTCAGCTTAACATGAATACATCACAACATTTAATAAATTAGTATGTGGGAGACAAAGAATAAATCCTGGGTTAACAAATATAATGACAACCTCTCCTTCGAAGACAGAAAAACTCTCAAATCATTACAGGACAACAGAGATATTGTCATTAGAGGGGCGGATAAGGTAGGGGGGGTAGTCATACAAGAAAGGAAGGATTACCTGAAGGAGGCAAACAATATTCTTAGTGATAGTCACACATATAATAAACTCCAGTTTGATCCTACTTTGAAATTTAAAAAGGAAGTAAGTGTAATATTGAAAGACGCAAAGAATGACAATATCTTAAACAATAAGGAATTTCACTTTTTAATGGAAATACATCCAACCATACCCACCTTTTATCATCTGCTGAAGGTGCACAAAACATTGATAGCACCCCCTGGCAGGCCCATAATCTCGGGTATTGGGTCCTTAACCAATAACCTCTCTGTGTATATTTATCATTATTAACAACCAGTCATTAAATCCACTAGAGCTTATCTAAGGGACGCTCTACACACCATCAATATATTTGAGCAAGTTGTGTAGTACAGCAACCAACCGGAGAATAATGCTCGTGAAGACAGGGGCTCTGCCAGGGTCCCCCAACATCAATGATACAAATAGTCTTGTCCACAGCACTATTATATCAAATATTCTTTATTTTCTATTTAAGTTACAGACATAAAATGCGACGTTTCGAGTGTTGCCACTCTTACTCATGCTCATACATTGTGTCATTTGAAACAAAAAGCCCTCAGTTTCGCGCCAACCACTTCATTAAGTGGCTCTGCTGCCATCTACTGACCAACAAAATTATGACACCTTAAAAACATTACTTAGTTACATTAACTATAACCAAGTATCAGTACCTGTTTGCCTATATAT
The DNA here is from genome assembly GCF_027579735.1 of Bombina bombina. Lineage (NCBI taxonomy): Eukaryota > Metazoa > Chordata > Amphibia > Anura > Bombinatoridae > Bombina > Bombina bombina. The sequence continues at coordinate 194,252,051 of NC_069499.1, forward strand.
CTATCTTGAGAATTAATACATTTTAAATTTACGCAGACCTGTTTTCATTAAATTTACATGATTTGAACATTAGCAATACATATATTTACAATAGTGAGAATGATAGAATTAATTTTACAATATATTTCATTACAGGAAAATTGACATTTCATTACAGAAAAATTGACCAATCATAGTCTCTATTGAGGCCATTTGGTTCCATACATCCTAGTTCAAATATCCAGTACATTTCTTTTTCTTTCAATATTTTTTCTCGATTACTCCCATTTCTCTGGGGACCCACACTGTCTATGACTTGCCATCATAATTGGCTTATCTGGTGTCCACATTTTAAGAAATGATGGGACACTGGGGCTTCAAGATTTTTGCACCGTATATTTGAACGGTGCTGACATATCCTGTCCCCTATGTAGATTAGAGAACAGGCACATTTTATGAGGTAGATAACGTACTTTGACTCACATGTGTAATGTTCTCTTATCTCATATTTCTTCCCTGTTCTTGGATGGAAAAAATATTTACCTTTGATTACAGAGTGGCAACTCATACACCCTAGACATGGAAATGATCCTTTGTTTTTACTGCCTAGGAGTGTTTGTCTCGCCTGTTTCTTAGGCCCTACATCTGTACTAGTGAGTTGGTCTCTTAAGTTTTTTACTCTCTTGTAAGCCATTAACGGAGGATTTTTAAAAAACTAAATTTCCTTATTACACTCTCTTAATATGTGCCAGTGCTTTGTCACAATACTTTTAATTTCTTCACTGTTAGGGTTAAATTGTGTGACTAGTATCAACTTATCCTCTTTAGCCCTTTCTCTTGAACTTTGTTCTCTGTTCCTCATATTGTTAGTGTGCTTTTCAATTAATGTACTTGGATACCCTCTATCTAGGATTTTTTTCTGCATTTCCTTTATTCTTGTTTATATAATTTCTGGGTTAGTGACAATCCTGTCCACCCTGAGCAGCTGACTCTTGGGTAATGAATTTATTAACCCTCTTGGATGGAAACTATCATAGCTTAGTAATGTATTTCTATCTATATCTTTTTTATACAGATCAAATACTAGCTTATTTCCCTCTTTGGTTACTCTAGTATCCAGGAATGTTACTGATTCCTCACTCCACTCTATAGAGAATTCTAATCCTTTGACTGCTCCATTGATTTCATTAACAAATTCCATAAGGGACTCAACGCTGCCCCACCATATGCCAAATACATTGTCTATAAATCTCCACCAGGTGGCGCCGTACAGATGGAATTTCTCATTTTCATACACTATTCTTTCTTCTATTTCACTCATGAATAGGTTGGCATATGATGGGGCAACGTTGGTCCCCATGGCTGTCCCTTTCACTTGGATATACCAATCATCTTGGAATAAAAAATGATTCCAATAAAGGATAAGCCTCAATAAATTCTCAATAAATCCTACTTGTAGATCTGAACATTTCTTATTTACTTTACATACTTTTTTAATTATACCAATTCCTGTTTCATGCTTAATAGCCGTGTAGAGGCTTTTTACATCCATGGTATAGAGCAAAAATGTATCTGTTTCTAAACATAACTCTTTAGCTTTGTTCATGAAGTCTCCTGTATCCTTAAGATATGATGCTATCTGTTTCACCTCTGGCTGTAATATTTTATTTAGAAATGTTGAGATATTTGTTAAAGCAGAATTAACACTGGAGACTTTGGGCCTCCCTGGTGGTGTAGCTAAATTCTTGTGTACCTTAGGTACAGTATAGAAAACCGGGTTCTTAGGTTCTTTATTAAACAAATATTCCCATAGGCCTAGATTTGGAGTTCGGCGGTAAAAGGGCTGCTAACGCTCCGCAGGCTTTTTTCTGGCCGCACCATAAATTTAACTCTGGTATCGAGAGTTTAATCAAATGCTGCGTTAGGCTCCAAAAAAGGAGCGTAGAGCATTTTTACCGCAAATGCAACTCTCGATACCAGAGTTGCTTACGGACGCGGCCGGCCTCAAAAACGTGCTCGTGCACGATTCCCCCATAGGAAACAATGGGGCTGTTTGAGCTGAAAAAAAACCTAACACCTGCAAAAAAGCAGCGTTCAGCTCCTAACGCAGCCCCATTGTTTCCTATGGGGAAACACTTCCTAAGTCTGCACCTAACACTCTAACATGTACCCCGAGTCTAAACACCCCTAACCTTACACTTATTAACCCCTAATCTGCCGCCCCCGCTATCGCTGACCCCTGCATATTTTTTTAAACCCCTAATCTGCCGCTCCGTAAACCGCCGCCACCTACGTTATCCCTTTGTACCCCTAATCTGCTACCCCTAACACCGCCGACCCCTATATTATATTTATTAACCCCTAACCTGCCCCCCACAACGTCGCCGACACCTGCCTACACTTATTAACCCCTAATCTGCCGAGCGGACCTGAGCGCTACTATAATAAAGTTATTAACCCCTAATCCGCCTCACTAACCCTATCATAAATAGTATTAACCCCTAATCTGCCCTCCCTAACATCGCCGACACCTAACTTCAATTATTAACCCCTAATCTTCCGATCGGAGCTCACCGCTATTCTAATAAATGGATTAACCCCTAAAGCTAAGTCTAACCCTAACACTAACACCCCCCTAAGTTAAATATAATATTTATCTAACGAAATAAATTAACTCTTATTAAATAACTTATTTCTATTTAAAGCTAAATACTTACCTGTAAAATAAACCCTAATATAGCTACAATATAAATTATAATTATATTATAGCTATTTTAGGATTAATATTTATTTTACAGGCAACTTTGTAATTATTTTAACCAGGTACAATAGCTATTAAATAGTTAAGAACTATTTAATAGTTACCTAGTTAAAATAATAACAAATTTACCTGTAAAATAAATCCTAACCTAAGTTATAATTAAACCTAACACTACCCTATCAATAAAATAATTAAATAAACTACCTACAATTACCTACAATTAACCTAACACTACACTATCAATAAATTAATTAAACACAATTCCTACAAATAAATACAATTAAATAAACTAGCTAAAGTACAAAAAATAAAAAAGAACTAAGTTACAGAAAATAAAAAAATATTTACAAACATAAGAAAAATATTACAACAATTTTAAACTAATTACACCTACTCTAAGCCCCCTAATAAAATAACAAAGCCCCCCAAAATAAAAAATTCCCTACCCTATTCTAAATTAAAAAAGTTACAAGCTCTTTTACCTTACCAGCCCTGAACAGGGCCCTTTGCGGGGCATGCCCCAAGAAGTTCAGCTCTTTTGCCTGTAAAAAAAAACATACAATACCCCCCCCCCAACATTACAACCCACCACCCACATACCCCTAATCTAACCCAAACCCCCCTTGAATAAACCTAACACTAAGCCCCTGAAGATCTTCCTACCTTGTCTTCACCATCCAGGTATCACCGATCCGTCCTGGCTCCAACATCTTCATCCAACCCAAGCGGGGGTTGGCGATCCATAATCCGGTCCAGAAGAGGCTCCAAAGTCTTCCTCCTATCCGGCAAGAAGAGGACATCCGGACCGGCAAACATCTTCTCCAAGCGGCATCTTCGATCTTCTTCCATCCGGAGCGAAGCGGCAGGATCCTGAAGACATCCAGCGCGGAACATCCATCCGGACCGACGACTGAACGACGAATGACTGTTCCTTTAAGGGACGTCATCCAAGATGGCGTCCCTCGAATTCCGATTGGCTGATAGGATTCTATCAGCCAATCGGAATTAAGGTAGGAATTTTCTGATTGGCTGATGGAATCAGCCAATCAGAATCTAGTTCAATCCGATTGGCCGATCCAATCAGCCAATCAAATTGAGCTCGCATTCTATTGGCTGATCGGAACAGCCAATAGAATGCGAGCTCAATCTGATTGGCTGATTGGATCAGCCAATCGGATTGAACTTGATTCTGATTGGCTGATTCCATCAGCCAATCAGAAAATTCCTACCTTAAGACTTTGGAGCCTCTTCTGGACCGGATTATGGATCGCCAACCCCCGCTTGGGTTGGATGAAGATGTTGGAGCCAGGACGGATCGGTGATACCTGGATGGTGAAGACAAGGTAGGAAGATCTTCAGGGGCTTAGTGTTAGGTTTATTTAAGGGGGGTTTGGGTTAGATTAGGGGTATGTGGGTGGTGGGTTGTAATGTTGGGGGGGGGGTATTGTATGTTTTTTTTTACAGGCAAAAGAGCTGAACTTCTTGGGGCATGCCCCGCAAAGGGCCCTGTTCAGGGCTGGTAAGGTAAAAGAGCTTGTAACTTTTTTAATTTAGAATAGGGTAGGGAATTTTTTATTTTGGGGGGCTTTGTTATTTTATTAGGGGGCTTAGAGTAGGTGTAATTAGTTTAAAATTGTTGTAATATTTTTCTTATGTTTGTAAATATTTTTTTATTTTCTGTAACTTAGTTCTTTTTTATTTTTTGTACTTTAGCTAGTTTATTTAATTGTATTTATTTGTAGGAATTGTGTTTAATTAATTTATTGATAGTGTAGTGTTAGGTTAATTGTAGGTAATTGTAGGTAGTTTATTTAATTATTTTATTGATAGGGTAGTGTTAGGTTTAATTATAACTTAGGTTAGGATTTATTTTACAGGTAAATTTGTTATTATTTTAACTAGGTAACTATTAAATAGTTCTTAACTATTTAATAGCTATTGTACCTGGTTAAAATAATTACAAAGTTGCCTGTAAAATAAATATTAATCCTAAAATAGCTATAATATAATTATAATTTATATTGTAGCTATATTAGGATTTATTTTACAGGTAAGTATTTAGCTTTAAATAGGAATAATTTATTTAATAAGAGTTAATTTATTTCGTTAGATTTAAATTATATTTAACTTAGGGGGGTGTTAGTGTTAGGGTTAGACTTAGCTTTAGGGGTTAATACATTTATTAGAATAGCGGTGAGCTCCGGTCGGCAGATTAGGGGTTAATAATTGAAGTTAGGTGTCGGCGATGTTAGGGAGGGCAGATTAGGGGTTAATACTATTTATGATAGGGTTAGTGAGGCGGATTAGGGGTTAATAACTTTATTATAGTAGCGCTCAGGTCCGCTCGGCAGATTAGGGGTTAATAAGTGTAGGCAGGTGTCGGCGACGTTGAGGGTGGCAGATTAGGGGTTAATAAATATAATATAGGGGTCGGCGATGTTAGGGGCAGCAGATTAGGGGTACATAGGGATAACGTAGGTGGCGGCGATTTGCGGTCGGAAGATTAGGGGTTAATTATTTTAAGTAGCTGGCGGCGACGTTGTGGGTGGCAAGTTAGGGGTTAATAAATGTAATACAGGGGTCGGCGGGGTTAGGGGCAGCAGATTAGGGGTACATAAATATAACATAGGTGGCGGTCGGCAGATTAGGGGTTAAAAATTTTAATCGAGTGGCGGCGGTGTGGGGGGACCTCGGTTTAGGGGTACATAGGTAGTTTATGGGTGTTAGTGTACTTTAGGGTACAGTAGTTAAGAGCTTTATAAACCGGCGTTAGCCAGAAAGCTCTTAACTCCTGCTATTTTCAGGCGGCTGGAATCTTGTCGTTAGAGCTCTAACGCTCACTTCAGAAACGACTCTAAATACCAGCGTTAGAAAGATCCCATTGAAAAGATAGGCTACGCAAATGGCGTAGGGGGATCTGCGGTATGGAAAAGTCGCGGCTGAAAAGTGAGCGTTAGACCCTTTAATCACTGACTCCAAATACCAGCGGGCGGCCAAAACCAGCGTTAGGAGCCTCTAACACTGGTTTTGACGGCTACCGCCGAACTCCAAATCTAGGCCTTAGTTTCTTATCTATTAATTTGTTCTCAAAAGCCTTATTTAATGTTAATTCTATTTCTTTCTGAATTTTACTTACAGGGTTGTAATTTAATTTCTGATATGTTTCCTCATCCTTAAGTTGGTTCTCTATTTCATTTATATAGTATGTTCTATCTAACACTATGGTAGCTCCACCCTTATCAGCTTTTTTAATGGTAAGCTCTCTTGATTTACTTTTCAGCTCTTTTATGGCCTTATGTTCACCTTTAGTTAGATTAAACCCTCCAACTTTGTTCTTATACTGTTTTTTTAGAATTCTTCTTTCATCCTTAATTTTCAATTTATCTATATCATTACATACCAGATTGATAAATGTATCAACACTATGATTGTTAGAAGATGGGTTAAACATGCTTTTATTTTTTAAAGATAAATCTTTCAATTTCCAATCAATTTCCACATCCTTATTTTCAGATTCTAAATATTTGTTCTCATGGAACCACGTTTTCAATTTGATATTCCTAAAAAACCTCTGCAGATCTTTATTTAATTCAAAGAAATTGGTATTTGCATAAGGGCAAAAAGAAAGTCCTTTCTCTAACAAGCTTAGCTCTTCTTTAGTCAGTTCTTTCCCAGATATGTTTAATATAGTGGACAGTTCAGATCTTACCCCTTTATGCAATTCAGTCCGTTTTTCAATTGAAGTATCATCTTTGTCTTTACTCCCTTCTGTTTCCGTAACTAATGATGGAATTGTCTCCCTCTCCTGCTCGATCTCCTCGGGCCACCTCTGCCCCGGCCTCTGCTTCTTACGGTGTTTCCTCCCACCTCTATGCCGAGACTTTTGTTGCTTGAGTCTAAAGGGGAGGAGTCATCTGATTAGGCTTGTGACTTTGTCATATCCCCTTCCGGTTGTGCTCCTTGTTCACGAACCCTATTGGCTCTGCGTGCTCCAGCTCTTCTGTTGCCATAATTGTTATTGCTGTTACCATGGGAACCGTTTCTCCACTTATAAACTCTCCCGGTAAGATAGTCCGCTTCATCCCTTTGAAATTTTTGTCTTTTCCTATCTTTGATTACTTTCTGCAGTTCAGTTGTTTTATTTTCAATCTGTTTAATCAGGGTTTCAAAGTCTTCCGATGTTAAGCTTTTTGACAGCTCCTCCCGGCTCTATCTGAAAATGGAAAGTAAAGCTACAGATGGAACGAAAATGTTTGCCTACACAGAATTTGATGTGGCCAGAATCACTGCCTTATCTAAAGGATCGAGAGACTTTTTGCATGCAGCACCTGCTGAAAATTTAAGTAAAACACTTGAACAGATGACATATAAAAATGCAAAATGGAGCCTGCACGTAAGCACCTTATCAGAATATTATAGAGTAAAAAGGATACCGAGAGGTCTTAGGATGAGCATCTGTCCCACATTACTAAGGGATAAAAAAGAGTATTGTGACAAATTTGAATCTATAATAAACAAATGCTCCTACGACCTAATGGTTCTGACAGTGGAGTCCCTAATTGAAGAAATAGCAATACAGGAGGGAAAGATTAAACAGAGCCGGGAGGAGCTGTCAAAAAGCTTAACATCGGAAGACTTTGAAACCCTGATTAAACAGATTGAAAATAAAACAACTGAACTGCAGAAAGTAATCAAAGATAGGAAAAGACAAAAATTTCAAAGGGATGAAGCGGACTATCTTACCGGAAGAGTTTATAAGTGGAGAAACGGTTCCCATGGTAACAGCAATAACAATTATGGCAACAGAAGAGCTGGAGCACGCAGAGCCAATAGGGTTCGTGAACAAGGAGCACAACCGGAAGGGGATATGACAACGTCACAAGCCTAATCAGATGACTCCTCCCCTTTAGACTCAAGCAACGAAAGTCTCGGCATAGAGGTGGGAGGAAACACCGTAAGAAGCAGAGGCCGGGGCAGAGGTGGCCCGAGGAGATCGAGCAGGAGAGGGAGACAATTCCATCATTAGTTACGGAAACAGAAGGGAGTAAAGACAAAGATGATACTTCAATTGAAAAACGGACTGAATTGCATAAAGGGGTAAGATCTGAACTGTCCACTATATTAAACATATCTGGGAAAGAACTGACTAAAGAAGAGCTAAGCTTGTTAGAGAAAGGACTTTCTTTTTGCCCTTATGCAAATACCAATTTCTTTGAATTAAATAAAGATCTGCAGAGGTTTTTTAGGAATATCAAATTGAAAACGTGGTTCCATGAGAACAAATATTTAGAATCTGAAAATAAGGATGTGGAAATTGATTGGAAATTGAAAGATTTATCTTTAAAAAATAAAAGCATGTTTAACCCATCTTCTAACAATCACAGTGTTAATACATTTATCAATCTGGTATGTAATGATATAGATAAATTGAAAATTAAGGATGAAAGAAGAATTCTAAAAAAACAGTATAAGAACAAAGTTGGAGGGTTTAATCTAACTAAAGGTGAACATAAGGCCATAAAAGAGCTGAAAAGTAAATCAAGAGAGCTTACCATTAAAAAAGCTGATAAGGGTGGAGCTACCATAGTGTTAGATAGAACATACTATATAAATGAAATAGAGAACCAACTTAAGGATGAGGAAACATATCAGAAATTAAATTACAACCCTGTAAGTAAAATTCAGAAAGAAATAGAATTAACATTAAATAAGGCTTTTGAGAACAAATTAATAGATAAGAAACTAAGGGAATATTTGTTTAATAAAGAACCTAAGAACCCGGTTTTCTATACTGTACTTAAGGTACACAAGAATTTAGCTACACCACCAGGGAGGCCCATAGTCTCCAGTGTTAATTCTGCTTTAACAAATATCTCAACATTTCTGGATAAAATATTACAGCCAGAGGTGAAACAGATAGCATCATATCTTAAGGATACAGGAGACTTCATGAACAAAGCTAAAGAGTTATGTTTAGAAACAGATACATTTTTGCTCTATACCATGGATGTAAAAAGCCTCTACACGGCTATTAAGCATGAAACAGGAATTGGTATAATTAAAAAAGTATGTAAAGTAAATAAGAAATGTTCAGATCTACAAGTAGAATTTATTGAGAATTTATTGAGGCTTATCCTTTATTGGAATCATTTTTTATTCCAATATGATTGGTATATCCAAGTGAAAGGGACAGCCATGGGGACCAACGTTGCCCCATCATATGCCAACCTATTCATGAGTGAAATAGAAGAAAGAATAGTGTATGAAAATGAGAAATTCCGTCTGTACGGCGCCACCTGGTGGAGATTTATAGACAATGTATTTGGCATATGGTGGGGCAGCGTTGAGTCCCTTATGGAGTTTGTTAATTAAATCAATGGAGCAGTCAAAGGATTAGAATTCTCTATAGAGTGGAGTGAGGAATCAGTAACATTCCTGGATACTAGAGTAACCAAAGAGGGAAATAAGCTAGTATTTGATCTGTATAAAAAAGATACAGATAGAAATACATTACTAAGCTATGATAGTTTCCATCCAAGAGGGTTAATAAATTCATTACCCAAGAGTCAGCTGCTCAGGGTGGACAGGATTGTCACTAACCCAGAAATTAAACAAACAAGAATAAAGGAAATGCAGAAAAAAATCCTAGATAGAGGGTATCCAAGTACATTAATTGAAAAGCACACTAACAATATGAGGAACAGAGAACAAAGTTCAAGAGAAAGGGCTAAAGAGGATAAGTTGATACTAGTCACACAATTTAACCCTAACAGTGAAGAAATTAAACGTATTGTGACAAAGCACTGGCACATATTAAGAGAGTGTAATAAGGAAATTTAGTTTTTTAAAAATCCTCCGTTAATGGCTTACAAGAGAGTAAAAAACTTAAGAGACCAACTCACTAGTACAGATGTAGGGCCTAAGAAACAGGCGAGACAAACACTCCTAGGCAGTAAAAACAAAGGATCATTTCCATGTCTAGGGTGTATGAGTTGCCACTCTGTAATCAAAGGTAAATATTTTTTCCATCCAAGAACAGGGAAGAAATATGAGATAAGAGAACATTACACATGTGAGTCAAAGTACGTTATCTACCTCATAAAATGTGCCTGTTCTCTAATCTACATAGGGGAAACCACACGTATGGTTAGGGACAGGATATGTCAGCACCGTTCAAATATACGGTGCAAAAATCTTGAAGCCCCAGTGTCCCATCATTTCTTAAAATGTGGACACCAGATAAGCCAATTATGATGGCAAGTCATAGACAGTGTGGGTCCCCAGAGAAATGGGAGTAATCGAGAAAAAATATTGAAAGAAAAAGAAATGTACTGGATATTTGAACTAGGATGTATGGAACCAAATGGCCTCAATAGAGACTATGATTGGTCAATTTTTCTGTAATGAAATGTCAATTTTCCTGTAATGAAATATATTGTAAAATTAATTCTATCATTCTCACTATTGTAAATATATGTATTGCTAATGTTCAAATCATGTAAATTTAATGAAAACAGGTCTGCGTAAATTTAAAATGTATTAATTCTCAAGATAGATATATAGGCAAACAGGTACTGATACTTGGTTATAGTTAATGTAACTAAGTAATGTTTTTAAGGTGTCATAATTTTGTTGGTCAGTAGATGGCAGCAGAGCCACTTAATGAAGTGGTTGGCGCGAAACTGAGGGCTTTAAATTTGTTTCAAATGACACAATGTATTAGCATGAGTAAGAGTGGCAACACTCGAAACGTTGCATTTTATGTCTGTAACTTAAACAGAAAATAAAGAATATTTGATATAATAGTGCTGTGGACAAGACTATTTGTATCAATATATTTGAGGGTATACAATGGCAAGATGATTACATGTGGATTACATGTGATGTATCATCACTTTACACGTGCATTCCATATAAGCTGGGCATTAAAGCCATACAGGACACGTTAGAAATCACAAACATACCCCAAAATCACCTGGAATTTATCATAGCAGGTATTACGTTCATACTGAACCATAATTATTTTATATTTGAAAAGCAGTTTTATCAACAGGTACAAGGGGCTGCGATGGGGACCACATTTGCCCCATTGTATGCAAATTTATTCATGCACAACTTTGAGGAAGAATACATATGGGCTAACAATCCCCACATAAGTAATCTGATTCAATACTATCGCTATATCGACGATATTGTCATGATTTGGAGGGGATCAGAGACTGACTGTGGAGATTTTATTGACCATATGAAAAATAATAATCATAATCTCAAATTTATTTCCAAGATTGACAAACAACAGGTTGAGTTTTTAGTTATTTTACTATTTATTGATGAGAACAGTAAGGTAGCGGTAGCTAATTACCGCAAACCAAATGATAAGAACAGGTTCCTTAATGCCAAGAGTGGCCACCTATCAATGTGGAAAACCAACATTCCCCTGGGACAGTATCAACAAATTAAAAGAAATTGTACCAGGGAGGTGGATTATAATAAAGAAATTGAACTGTTAGATGCCAGATTTATTAAAAAAGGGTATGACCTGAAAACTATACAAGCAGCTAAAGATAGAGTCAAATACATGGAAAGGGAGACGATTCTGAAACCTAAAATTAAAAAATCAGTCCCCGAAGGACTTGTACATAATAATGAGGTCAGGTTTATTACTACTTATAACGAGGGGAGTAAATATATCCAAAACATCCTTAAAAAACATTGGGGGGTTTTAAAAGCAGATCCAATTCTAGTTGGGACATTACAGGAGAAACCCCTAGTGACGTTTAGGAAAAACAGAGATCTGAAAAATATGTTGGCACCTACAAAATTACGCTGTGCAAACAGGGACACTATATCCAATACAACATGGTTGGAACAGAAGCCAGGCACATATAGATGTGGGGTTAGCAGATGTGGGATGTGCAGTTTCATTGAAAAAGGCAGCTATTTTTATAATTTTGACAAATCCAATATGAAATAAAAATGTAATTGTGGCACTAGTTATGCAGTCTACCTCCTTAGCTGTAGTTGCAATCTTATCTACATTGGCAGAACCAAAAGGAATGTACGACCTAGGCTGAGTGAGCATGTTAACAATATTAAAGCTGGACTAACAACACATAGAGACCTATTTATCAAAGGTCTGTTGGACCTGATCCGACAGTGCGAATCATGTCCGACAGACCTCGCTGAATGCGGAGAGCAATACGCTCTCCGTATTCAGCATTGCACCAGCAGCTCTTGTGAGCTGCTGGTGCAATGCCACCCCCTGCAGATTCACAGCAGGGGAGGTGTCAATCAACCCGATCGTACTCGATTGGGTTGAATTGTGGCGATCTCTGTCCGCCTGCTCAGAGCAGGCGGACAGGGTTATGGAGCAGCGGTCTTTAGACCACTGCTTCATAACTGCTGTTTCTAGCGAGCCTGCAGGTTCGTCAAAAACACGGGCACTCAAGCTCCATTTGGAGCTTGATAAATGGGCCTCATAGTGTTTCTGAACACTTCAGAATCTGGCACAATAAGGGCCCCATGTGCCTTAAGATTCAAATCATAGATTGGATACCACCAAACAGATTTCCAAATAGATTACTAACCTTGAGAGGCAGGGAGTCATATTACATTTACCTACTTGAGTCCATGCATCCTCAGGGTTTAAATATTGAACTTGATCTTCAGGTATTTATGTAAAGACAGGATTGTTATTGCCTGCTTTTTATCTTAATGTTCACTCATGCATTTATTTCAGAATATATTTATTAATCTTCTAAAAAGAATTTAATCGTAAACTTTTTAACAATATTAATTATAGGGATATTTTGCAGTGGATTTTTTAGTGGACATAGTATTTTTCTATTGATATGTTTCTTTTAAATGTTGCCATTATATTGGTTGCATACTATGAGTGCTAGCAGCAGTGGCTTTGAGTCATGTTAGATCCTGCATTTGGAACTTGCTTATATCCGCACAGTATTTGTTTTAAATGTTTCTAAATGTTATACTGTTTTTAAATGTTGCATCATTTCTAAATGTTGCATTATTAGAATTGTAATTGTGCATTTTCTATTTATTTAGATTTTTTGAAATTATTTAGCCTGTATATGTCCAATCAGCATACTTTGTGTTGACGTGCCACATCTTGCTATTGGTCAGTTTCAGTTCCTAAAAGTGTATTGGTTCATTTAAAAAGCCGGTTTGAGTCTCTGCATCACATACCATTATCTCTTGAAAAGTCTGAGCGCACTCAGAAGAAACGTACGTAGTAGATATGTGCGATTCGTTTCAGATCGATTCAGAAATTTGGCCGAATTCGTTAAATTCAGAGATTCGGATCGATTCGAATTTCCGAATTGAAATAGTGTCGAATCTACCGAATAAATCCGAATTAGTTTGGATTTATTCGGTAGATTCGGATGGCCATGGATTACACTAGTATTGTACAGTATATTAGGTTATATCACTCTGCTATGGATTATACCTAATACACAGCATATCCCACCTAACACATACCGAAATTCCGAATTTCCGAACTGAATCGAACCAAATCCAGCCAAATTTTTTTCGAATCCGAAAGAATCCGAATGAATCCGAAACGAATTCATTTGATTTTTTCCGAATTCGAATCGATCCGCCATTTTGCTGTGTGAACATACTTTGCATTAAATTTACTTCACTTGAGTCGGGCTGCGCCTGTTTTCATTTAATTTCAGCCTTCGGTAGTTCTTTGATAGCTGATTTAATCTCTGTGATTGTGATTGGTGCTTCTAGTTTATCTGCTGTGTCTGGGGAGAGTTTGTTTAACTTAGCTTCTTGGATGTAGCAGATCATTTGCACTAGGTGTTTGGGGGAGGAGTCCTGACTTAAGTTATATAACTGGTTGTAATAATCCATAAGGGTGTTGGCTATCCCTTGGCTGTAATAGGTGTGTGAGTTTGTTGATGATCATAATTTCTGTACGTACAGGTTAGTTGTTTTAGTGCTCTCGCAAGTTTAGGGCCAATTTTGTTGCCTTCATAAAAGTATGCCTTCTTGAGAAATAGTTCTTTTCTCTGGTCTTCTTTAATTAGAAAGTTATTTATATTGTATCTAATGGTTGGATAGCAACCATTTTTTAATGGTTGCTTTTTGCTTAACTGGGATTTTTTTTATTTAAAATTGTTAGATCTTTTTTGTATAGTAAAGTTGGTAACATTTGGAATAAGTACACAAGTTTGGGGAAGAGTATTATCTTAATTAGAGACACCGGTAAAACTTTCATCATCTACTATTTTAACAATTAACCATTTCTAATTAAGGTTGTACCATTGTGAAGGGTCCCTAGATAGATTAACTCCTAAATATTTAATGCTGCGGTCAACCAGCTTAAAGTCAAAGCCTAAAGTTTCAGTCGGATGAATGGGTAAAGCCACATAAGCTCACACTTATCTCTTTTGATTTGATATTACAAAACTTGACCAAACCCTGCAATCAGTGACATTAAACAGGGCAGGTTCTGGTTGTGATATGAACAGAATTAAATTGTCTGCATACAAAAATAAATGTTTGGAAGTGGTGCAGATTTTTGTCCTTTTTGTCTTCTTTCTGATTCTCCCTGATAATGGCTCAATAGCAAGATAAAATAAAAGGGGTGACAATGGGCACCCCTTGCTTGTACCCCATTGTAGGGGAATTCTTGGGGAGAAGGTTCCATTCACTAAAAACGCTGTCTGCAATTATTTATATATGCTAGAAATAGCCACAAAGAAAGAGCCCTCAAATCCAAATCTGTTCAATGTGTAACACGTGGTCCCATAGGACCTTATCGAAGGATTTCTCGGCAGTTTGTCAGTCCAACCCTTACTCTGATGTCTCCAATAATGTGATAACATTAGCTGCACCTTCCTGATGTTAATCACCAACAATCTGCCTTTAACAAAACCTGTCTGATCACTATGTATAAGGCATGATATAATGCCCGCTAAACTATCTGCTAAAATGTTTGTGAATATTTTATCGCTATTTAAAAGCGATATGGGTCTATATGATTCCCTCATGGCAGGATATCTGCCAGGTTTTTTGATAATACAAATATTTGCTTCTTTAAAGCGATCTCCCAACTCACTATTTCTTTGCATAATGGCATTAGTTTGGCTAGACAGTGTGTCTGTCACTTCCTTTAGCATAAGCTTGTAAAACTTGGTGCAGTATCTTGATTTGCTTTCTTAATTTCTGTTAGCAAAATTGGGGAATTTAACTAGGGCATATAATTTTAAACAACTTTCCACTTTTTTTATATTATCTAATGTGCTTTGTTGTCTTGGTATCCTTTGTTGAAAAACATGTCTAGGTAGAGTCTATCTCTGCTGTCCCCGCAGTGGTGTCAGCGGCAACAGTAGTGCATGCACAGAGAAGAAGTGTGTATATTCCGGTTACAAATCCCCAAATCCAGAACTCCAGAATAATTCCAAAATCCAAACTTTTTTTAATTCATTAAAAAAATAAAAAAAAAAGGTTAAAAATTACAATTTTCCCGACAAGTGAGTCACAAACTTTTCTGCCTGAATCTTTGGTTTTGTTCTAAAATGCAATAGAACTATATTTGACGAAAGGAACAACAGTTACCTTTCTGATTACAGTACTGTACTATTTTTATCATGATACTATTGTATACAAAAGTAATACAAATGATATAAAACTGCCTTTAGGTTGCATTATAAACTGTATTATGGCATGTAAATATTGTCTAAATTACATAAGATACTGTTGTTTACATTTGTTCCCATCCAAGCCGTCCCATTTTACAGATGGAAATATACAAATATTCCAAAATGCAAACTATTCCGAAATCCAAATCTTTTCTGAACCCAAGCAGTGTGGAAAAAGGGTTTTCTACCTGTATATGTCTAACATTATCTGTCAATTTAAAGGGACATTTCATTCTCATGTTCTTTTTTTGTTGAAGAGATATCTAGATAGGTAGTGTGCACAGGTATGGAACACTACATTGCAGGAAAAAGGGCTGCCATCTAGTACTCTTGCTAATGTATAAGATTCTTTCAATACTTATGCCATATTGTGTTGCAGACATGTGCACATTTGTGAGCTTACCTTCCTGCTTTTCAACAAAGGATATCAAGAAAATGAAGGAAGTTTGATAATAGACGTAAACTGGAAAGTTGTTTAAAATTCTATGTTTTGTCTGAATCATGAAATACATTTTGGAGTTTAATTTATTGCAAGAAAATGTTTACAGTACAGTTTTCCTTTTACTTTGTAATATAACTGTTGCAAGATACTTTTGGATAGTTAGTAAAAGTAGCTATTGCAGTGTAAGTAACTATTGTAAAATCTGCCAGTATTGTACTCTCATAAATGTAATGTACCCTTTAATATTGACTGGACCCTGGGCGAAAATATTCTTGCCCCCCCCCCATGCAATTTCGCTCTCCACCCCAACATCCCAAAAAACAACTAAATCAATTTTTTTTTCATTATTAGACCAGCAGTGGATTATCCACTGCTGAGCTAATCATTTAAAAAAATGAAATAAATTGCAATATGTGAAACTGGACCTAAGCAGTACTAATAAGTAAATAAATATATAAATTCCTCCACTGTGGATTCATTTAATATTCTTTTGAATGTGATTCTGGTGTGAGGTTAGTTGATTAAAGAGATTTAGGGCAGCCAACAGGAGCAAAGCAAGGTAATAACTGAGGAGGAAGCATGGAGGTGCAATATAAGTTTACTGACTGGAACAGCAGAACTACTATGGGAAGCTGTAAAATCTGAGACAGAGAGAAGAGAAAAACTATAAAAATAAACCTTACATTAATGTGTGAAGTATCAGCATGACACTATACATCAGACACAGCAGCACATGTCACTTCTTTGCTAGGAACAAGTTCCCTCTCACCTTTCACTAGACAATGCTGTATGGGGAGGGGTGTGTGTGCACTCACTTATTCTTCCCACTGACACCTTTCTACAAAGCACTGTTCCCCTAACAAACTTCAGTTAATTGATCTTAGGGCCACAGCAGAAAGAGCAGGGCTAAGCGGACCAGCAGACTGGATGCTGTCTGTCCAAGGCTGCATGGATAAAGTGTGAGATGAGTCACACAGCCTCAAGACTGAAGAGAGCAGTGTATGCAGCTGCACAGATGCTCAAATCCTCACGTGCTTGCCGCTCCAGCTTTCTGCTGCATGTGCCTACAGCCAGCCCTACCCAGAAACAATCCCTACCACCAGAGCAGTTACCTGGTAACAGTGGTAACCCCAGTAGGACCTTTAATGATGCAGTGGGAATGGTTGGATGCTGAGTTTGGGCTTTGCATTCAGTGCTGCACAGTGCACATCTAAAACAGCACATGGCAATAGCTTGACATATCACATGACACCGGCACGGTCTGGCACAGTTTAAAAAAAATATATAAGCAGAGTACTTTTGACTGTGACAGTATTAGGACTGAATGTGTGTGTTCCCCATGTCAAATCAGCAGTCTGGTATGAACCATAAAAAAAATAAAAAAAAATAAAAAAATTTTTTTTAGGACTCTTGGGCCCCTCAACAGAAACTGGGCCCTGGGCAGCTGCCCCTTTTGCCCTGTGTTAAAGACGGTCCTGACCCTGAGACGAATAATAATGAATGGTGTGCAACTTGGCTGGAAAGAGGGCAACAGTAGTTCTGTCTATGACATATTTGTCTCTAAGCTACTCCTGGGTACAACTATAGTAGCATGGTTACTATTCATCATGCTAGTTTTTTCCTTCACAACTTGCAGCTCTCTTTAAAGTCTGTCTCTTATTTTAAGCCATTACAGACGCCAGTTGACAAAACTCTATTTTACACTGGGGGCCACCATCTTGTAGTGTATTGTATTGTTGCATTTATTGACAGAAGCAGTGAGCTTTCACAGATCTGTGATGTTGTTGGCTTTTTTTTTTTTACAGCTGTACCTTGCACTTTGTATTAGCAAACACAATAGAAAGCAGAAGCTTTACTTATTTCCAGTTTTCATTTAACACAGTTTAAAAGTTACATAACGAATATAAAAAAAAGCCCTTAGAAATAATATCAAGAAATGCAACCACTCTAAAAATGTACAGGTCTTGCTTCGCATTGTGCATATTAAACTGAAGTGCACAGTAATGATTGTCAAGAAAACAACAACAATGTCAAAGATATGTGAATGCATACTGATTCTGTCACAATGTGCAGGAATACTTAGGGGCAATTTATTAAAGTGTGAGCGGACATGATACGATGTAGCGTATCATGTCCGCCACACATCGATAAATGCCGACAGCATAGGCTGCCGGCATTTATCATTGCACAAGCAGTTCTTGTGAACTGCTGGTGCAATTCCGCCCTCTGCAGATTCGCCGCTAGCAGGGGGTGTCAATCAGCCCAATCATATACGATCAAGTGGATTGATGTCTTCAGCCTCTCAGAGCAGGCGGACAAGTTATGGAGCAGCTGTCTTTAGACCGCTGCTTCATAACTACTGTTTCCGGCGAGCCTAAAGGCTGGTGCGGAAACAGGGGCATCAAGCTCAATTCTGAACTTGAAAATTCTGCCCCCTTATCTCCAAAATGGCGGCACACAGTGTAAAGATGCTGAATTTCACTAACCAGCACTTGTAAAGGGTTGAAATAAGAGAGCTGCAGGCACAAGAAAAAAACAATATCATTCTTAGTTGCAACCAAAGTTTAAGTAGTTGTGCCCTGCAGTTTCATTTCCCTTTAATACAAAATTAAGAGGAAGGCCAGGATTGTATAATACTGAGTCCTGGGACCCTACTGCTCATTGGCTGATTAGGATAGCTCATATCTATTTAAAAATAAAAGCTCTGTAATACTTTTCAAAACATTCAATTTTAGCTAGTACAGAAAACATTTTTAGAGTTTCATATGCGTTTAAGGGAGGACTTCTTTAGAATCAGAAGGATTATGGAACTGTGCCAGTGGAAAAATGAACGATAAAGAGGAAAGTTAGTATTTTTAGAGATAGGATTGTGGGGAAAAATAGGAAGTTCTGAAGGAATCTGGTAAAAAGGACAGGCTATACTTGTTATGAGGAAAACATTATCCTCATTTGCTTTGGGGCCCATGTGTAAGAACCTAGGGGAATAGTTGGTGTTACAGTGGCTTGAACAGAATGGATAATAGTCTCAGTATAATTGGTAGTCATTGACTTTTGTTGCTGCTGGAGGTCTCTAAAAAAACACTGGCCCTGGTTCTGGCTGCTTTAAAGGTTCAATTAAACACCTTGTAATTACAGTTCTTCTATCTAAAAATTTTTTTTAAAAACAAACAAACATGTTATTTGCTAAAATTCTTTTTCAATAGCCAATATCCACTAACCACTTGCCTTATTTGGAGGAACTAATTTGCATTTGATCCGGCAGATAACAAGGCTAGCCACAGTCATAATGTTAGTATAAAGTGCATTGTTTTGCAGTCTATTAAACCCAATAAGAAACATAAATTTTGATGGCAGATAAGAGCCATAGGCCCAACAAGTTTGCCTGATATTTCCTAAAAGTATAAACTTATCTGGTTTGTAGGATAGCCTCATGCTTATTCCAGGCATTGTTAAAGTCCCCCACAGTGTTTGTCATTATCACCCCTTGTGGCAGTTTATTCCATGAATCAATCACCCTTTTTGTAAAGAAGTGCTTCCTGTAATTACTCCTGAATATACTACCCTTCAGTTTGAGATCATGACCCCTTGTTCTTGATTTTTTTTCTTTTTATGTAAAATACTCACAGCCTCAGCTTTAGTAAGCCCTTTAATATATTTAAAAGTTTCTATCATATCACCTTTTTCCCTTCTCTCCTCTAAGCTATACATATTTAGGTCATTGATCCTCTCCTGGTACGTTGTATTTTTTAGACCATGTATCATTTTGGTGGCCCAGATTCCAGTTTGTTTATATCATTCTGGATATATGGCCTCCAGAACTGCACACAATACTCAAGATGAGGCTGAACTAATGATCTGTAAAATGGCATAAGAACCTTACTATTTCTGCTGCAAATACCTCTACTAATACAACCAAGCATTCTACTGGCCTTACTCGCAATATTATATTGTTCACTAAATTTTAAATCATCTGAAATAATAATTCCCAAGTCCCATTCCTCATTTGTCACAGTTAGTAAAGTGTCATTGAGTCTGTAATTAACATTTGGATTGTTCTTCCCTAAATGCATAATTTTACACTTTTCAGTGTTAAACTTTAGATCCCAGTCATTTCAGTCATATACTTCATCTATCTTTATTAATGATAAAAAAAAGTAGACTGATCTGGCTAACATTTTATTTATGAGACTTTTTGTACTACTCAGTAGTGCCAATGTGAAGCATGAAGTATATGACTGAAATACTGTGTTTTGGAGACAAATTAGAATACAGAAACACTGCTGTTAGATACATGAGCACATTTCTTTTTGGTTCTACTATCAGTGTCAAATATTGTCATTGCTCTTTCTTAGCAACTGGCATTGCATATTTATAAATATTTAGCCCAAAATAAATGTTAATATAGTTTAGCAGTTCGGAATGAGCAATATCTTTGTAAATAACTCAGCTTGTCATGTTTAGACTTTTTGATACAAGCAATTAAAGGGAAATGTATTTCTTATGTGTTTAAAATAGGTGCACAGCAGCTGGGGACCAGTTTCAAGCAGGATTCTGGTCAATGTGTGTGTATAGAGAAAAATAGAATACTCTTGTCCAGCACTAGGCTATTTATTATGAAAATATATTATTAACAGCTGATGAGCAGAGTTGTCCTTGATATAAGTGAAAAAGTGCCCAGTGTACAATAGGTGCATTGCGCATACACGAAAAATGGGTTACGAGTAACTTAGAACAATTACAGGAACACAGAATTTTAATGATGTCACAGAAGATGAGAAAGGGGCGGGCTATACTGACATTTTAAAACGGCAGCAGGGGGAAAAGTAAGTGATTTAACTTTAAAGCAGATTATCTTTAAAAACTGGCATATATTTTTAAAAAACGATCTAGGGCAACTTTATAAATATATGTTAAAACTATTTTTGTGTTGACTGTCCCTTTAAATAACCCCCAGAATGGTAGGGTGGGGTCCTTCCCTATTGCTCACCTATGCAAAACAATCTAATTGTTACCTAATTTCAAATAAAAAAGCCAGAATACAAAAGAATGTAATTGAAATCTACCTTTAACTATTCAATTGCTGTAGTGAAAATCAAATTATCAGTACAGGGTTGTCCCCTGTATAAAACCAATAAATATAAAGTTAATAGAGAACAGGAAAGTGCATTCTAAATAGACTATCTTAAAAGTAACAAATAATAGAAGTCCAAGTCAATTAGGGAAATATATGTAACAGTGTTAGCTTTGAGAAATTAGCATTTGTAACTGAGAATTACAAAAAACACAATTTGCAGTCATGGGCATCTGCAGATTTTTCCCTCCCAATGGGGTGTAATAAAGTGAAATATGTCCAGGCAAAATACACATACATATATATATATATGCATATGTATGACTGTGTGTATGCATCTCACCTTGTGAGTGTGGATATGTTCTATATATGTTTGTGTTTATAATTTAGGAACTCTTCTCAGTCCTGCTTTCTTTATAAATGCAAATTATAGCTTGAGAACTGTTTATCTGTATGTGAAGTGAGTAATCTACATTACATTCTAATGCTAAAAATCTCCTCCAAATATTTTGTTAAATTGTTCTCCATGTTGTCCATTTTTTGATCATAAGGCCCTATGTCTGATTGTATGTTGTACACTGAGTGTATGTTTGTATGTCTGACAAAGTTTGTGAAGGTGTGACAAAGTTTGTATATACAGTACATGACAGTGAGTGTATATGACATACTATCTGTATATCAAAGAGACCATGTGACAGTATATCTCTCTCTCTATATATATCTATATATATGTTTTTTATATATGTGTGTGTGTGTGTGTGAATGTCAGTGCATGAGGCAGTGTGTTTGTATGTAGGTGTGTGCATGGGAGATATTTACACTGTGCTAGACACATATTATAGTAACAAGTGGATGGAGAGTTAATGTTAATTTGCTAAAAACAAATGAAACATTCAGCTGCTAGAAATCAAATCAATATAATTATAATGCTGCACTGCAGCAGACTACTTGTGTTATTGGAATCAACTGACAGATACCCTCATCCCCTGATTATTTACTTATGTGTTCATCTGCATCTAGGCTTTATTCATGAGGACTTATGCACATATCTATTGCTTGTGTATCCTACACTTAAAGGGACAATATTTGTGGAGGTTTAAATTGAGGTTTTTTGAGGGTTAAATTTGTGTAAATGAGGATAAAAATCAAAATAAATCACAATAGATACATAAAGGGAATTGTATTTGTTTGATTGTGCCAGTTGTCCTTTCTTATGTAAGATATGTGCTCTTGCTGAAAACTGAAAGCACTATGAATACTTTGTATCTATATTGGTGATAATGGTGTAAGGGTTTTTCCAAATGCATTGTACATTTATACTGAACTTTTAACTATTTGTAAAAGTTGCCCTGTATGTTAATGATGCATATGTCTGTATATTTCCTTATGAACCTCTCCTCAATAAAAATGTTACAAAATTAAATGTTCCCACAACGTAGTATTGTAAAGAGGCAACAAATACATACGTAGACTTAAAGTAACTAAAGGTAGTGAACAGCAATTTGGGTAAATTTGCCTGTATTAGGATCCATCACTGCCTCTCGGATATTTCCCTGCTGTTCTCTCCTGTTCCTAACTCCAGTTGTTAACTCCTAATGAACCACTTGAAAACAAAAGCCACTTAGAAAGAAAAGCCAAGGCTTCAAAAAGCCAAACTGTAGGAATTTATGGAGAAAAATAAATGATATAAATAGGCTCTTTTACAAACTAAAGAGCATCAGCTGAAAGCTGAAAACTGCCAACTACTATAACTACATAAAATAATATTTTTAATTTATTCAATTCTAAAAAAGAAATATTTAAGCAATGGAAAGGAGAGTTAGAAAATATATAAAGGAAAACATATTGATGCCAATATAAATACATAGAAACAAAGAATAGAGAAAAAAGAATACTATAAAAAGATATAATAACATTCAAAATATAGTAAGTTAACATGAAAGAAAATTACTAAATTACAAGATTAAAAAATAGAACAATCAATAATAAATATTTAACTAATTTCAATTGAAAAAAATTGTTTTTTTTTAATTAATATTTTAAAATACTTCATAGAACATAAAAAAAACTATTAACATTGATTATTCAGCTAGAGCAAAACATGTAAAGCTAATTTATAAATTCATTTGATGATCAGTCTTGCTTCATTCTATTAAAATGCTTTCTTGAAGAAAAAGCAATGCACAAAGGAGAGCTAGTTAAAAACAGCTGGAAGCAAATAATACATATATTGTATATGTATAACCCCCAATTAATAATTTGATCCAAAATCACGAACCTACCGAAGTATACTTTTAAGCAAATTATAACAAAGTGTAAATAAAAAATGAAAGCAGAAGATATGCTCATTGCCAAGTAAGAAAAGGAAAAAGCAAATAGTCCCACTGGGTCTCGATCCCAGGACCTTCTGCGTGTTAAGCAGACGTGATAACCACTACACTATGGGACTTTGCTTTTGACTGCCTGTGGATCAAAGTGTAAATAAAAAAGAAAGCAGATGACATGCTGATTGCCAAGTAGGAAAAGGAAAAAGCAAATAGTCCCACTGGGTTTTGAACCCAGGACCTTCTGCGTGTGAAGCAGACGTGATAACCACTACACTATGGGACTGCGGGAGTGCGTGCAGTGATGACCCACACAGCTCGAAAGCTTAGTTAGTTGAGAATTTGGATAGAAAACCTCAAGGGATGGCTAGCAACAAAAGGAATTCCTCTGGTTTGCAGCTCAAAGGAACCTGTGCACTAGTCCCACTGGGTCTCGATCCCAGGACCTTCTGCGTGTTAAGCAGACGTGATAACCACTACACTATGGGACTTCGCTTTTGACTGCCTGCGGATCAAAGTGTAAATAAAAAAGAAAGCAGATGACATGCTGATTGCCAAGTAGGAAAAGGCAAAAGGAAATAGTCCCACTGGGTTTTGAACCCAGGACCTTCTGCGTGTAAAGCAGACGTGATAACCACTACACTATGAGACTGCATGAGTAGCTGGCATAAGGGTTAAAAAAAACAACAAAAAAATACAACATAAATAAATAAATTGGAAAACAAGGGAAACAAAACCAATGAAATGCTTGTCACAAACGACGATGTATACCTATTTAAATTCAAAACAATTCAATGATCAAGATGTGAAAACTTAAAAGTACAGCTGAAAGATATCTTCAAAGAAAAGAGCTAGCATCTTGTTTCCGACACGTTTCCAAAAAAGAAAGAATTACAAAAACCGTCCTCAAAAAGGTAAACGGTTACCTTGAGAGGCAAAAGGAATAGTCCCACTGGGTTTTGAACCCAGGACCTTCTGCGTGTGAAGCAGACGTGATAACCACTACACTATGGGACTGCGGGAGTGCGTGCAGTGACGACCCACACAGCTCGAAAGCTTAGTTAGTTAAGACTTTGGATAGAAAACCTCAAGGGATGACTAGCAACAAAAAGAATTCCTCTAGTTTGCAGCACAAAGGAACATCTGCACTAGTCCCACTGGGTCTCGATCCCAGGACCTTCTGCGTGTTAAGCAGACGTGATAACCACTACACTATGGGACTTTGCTTTTGACTGCCTCTGGATCAAAGTGTAAATAAAAAAGAAAGCAGATGACATGCTGATTGCCAAGTAGGAAAAGGAAAAAGCAAATAGTCCCACTGGGTTTTGAACCCAGGACCTTCTGCGTGTGAAGCAGACGTGATAACCACTACACTATGGGACTGCGGGAGTGCGTGCAGTGATGACCCACACAGCTCGAAAGCTTAGTTAGTTGAGAATTTGGATAGAAAACCTCAAGGGATGGCTAGCAACAAAAGGAATTCCTCTGGTTTGCAGCTCAAAGGAACCTGTGCACTAGTCCCACTGGGTCTCGATCCCAGGACCTTCTGCGTGTTAAGCAGACGTGATAACCACTACACTATGGGACTTTGCTTTTGACTGCCTGTGGATCAAAGTGTAAATAAAAAAGAAAGCAGATGACATGCTGATTGCCAAGTAGGAAAAGGAAAAAGCAAATAGTCCCACTGGGTTTTGAACCCAGGACCTTCTGCGTGTGAAGCAGACGTGATAACCACTACACTATGGGACTGCGGGAGTGCGTGCAGTGATGACCCACACAGCTCGAAAGCTTAGTTAGTTGAGACTTTGGATAGAAAACCTCAAGGGATGGCTAGCAACAAAAGGAATTCCTCTGGTTTGCAGCTCAAAGGAACCTGTGCACTAGTCCCACTGGGTCTCGATCCCAGGACCTTCTGCGTGTTAAGCAGACGTGATAACCACTACACTATGGGACTTCGCTTTTGACTGCCTGCGGATCAAAGTGTAAATAAAAAAGAAAGCAGATGACATGCTGATTGCCAAGTAGGAAAAGGCAAAAGGAAATAGTCCCACTGGGTTTTGAACCCAGGACCTTCTGCGTGTAAAGCAGACGTGATAACCACTACACTATGAGACTGCATGAGTAGCTGGCATAAGGGTTAAAAAAAAAACAACAAAAAAATACAACATAAATAAATAAATTGGAAAACAAGGGAAACAAAACCAATGAAATGCTTGTCACAAACGACGATGTATACCTATTTAAATTCAAAACAATTCAATGATCAAGATGTGAAAACTTAAAAGTACAGCTGAAAGATATCTTCAAAGAAAAGAGCTAGCATCTTGTTTCCGACACGTTTCCAAAAAAGAAAGAATTACAAAAACCGTCCTCAAAAAGGTAAACGGTTACCTTGAGAGGCAAAAGGAATAGTCCCACTGGGTTTTGAACCCAGGACCTTCTGCGTGTGAAGCAGACGTGATAACCACTACACTATGGGACTGCGGGAGTGCGTGCAGTGACGACCCACACAGCTCGAAAGCTTAGTTAGTTAAGACTTTGGATAGAAAACCTCAAGGGATGACTAGCAACAAAAAGAATTCCTCTAGTTTGCAGCACAAAGGAACATCTGCACTAGTCCCACTGGGTCTCGATCCCAGGACCTTCTGCGTGTTAAGCAGACGTGATAACCACTACACTATGGGACTTTGCTTTTGACTGCCTGTGGATCAAAGTGTAAATAAAAAAGAAAGCAGATGACATGCTGATTGCCAAGTAGGAAAAGGAAAAAGCAAATAGTCCCACTGGGTTTTGAACCCAGGACCTTCTGCGTGTGAAGCAGACGTGATAACCACTACACTATGGGACTGCGGGAGTGCGTGCAGTGATGACCCACACAGCTCGAAAGCTTAGTTAGTTGAGACTTTGGATAGAAAACCTCAAGGGATGGCTAGCAACAAAAGGAATTCCTCTGGTTTGCAGCTCAAAGGAACCTGTGCACTAGTCCCACTGGGTCTCGATCCCAGGACCTTCTGCGTGTTAAGCAGACGTGATAACCACTACACTATGGGACTTCGCTTTTGACTGCCTGCGGATCAAAGTGTAAATAAAAAAGAAAGCAGATGACATGCTGATTGCCAAGTAGGAAAAGGCAAAAGGAAATAGTCCCACTGGGTTTTGAACCCAGGACCTTCTGCGTGTAAAGCAGACGTGATAACCACTACACTATGAGACTGCATGAGTAGCTGGCATAAGGGTTAAAAAAAAACAACAAAAAAATACAACATAAATAAATAAATTGGAAAACAAGGGAAACAAAACCAATGAAATGCTTGTCACAAACGACGATGTATACCTATTTAAATTCAAAACAATTCAATGATCAAGATGTGAAAACTTAAAAGTACAGCTGAAAGATATCTTCAAAGAAAAGAGCTAGCATCTTGTTTCCGACACGTTTCCAAAAAAGAAAGAATTACAAAAACCGTCCTCAAAAAGGTAAACGGTTACCTTGAGAGGCAAAAGGAATAGTCCCACTGGGTTTTGAACCCAGGACCTTCTGCGTGTGAAGCAGACGTGATAACCACTACACTATGGGACTGCGGGAGTGCGTGCAGTGACGACCCACACAGCTCGAAAGCTTAGTTAGTTAAGACTTTGGATAGAAAACCTCAAGGGATGACTAGCAACAAAAAGAATTCCTCTAGTTTGCAGCACAAAGGAACATCTGCACTAGTCCCACTGGGTCTCGATCCCAGGACCTTCTGCGTGTTAAGCAGACGTGATAACCACTACACTATGGGACTTTGCTTTTGACTGCTTGTGGATCAAAGTGTAAATAAAAAAGAAAGCAGATGACATGCTGATTGCCAAGTAGGAAAAGGAAAAAGCAAATAGTCCCACTGGGTTTTGAACCCAGGACCTTCTGCGTGTGAAGCAGACGTGATAACCACTACACTATGGGACTGCGGGAGTGCGTGCAGTGATGACCCACACAGCTCGAAAGCTTAGTTAGTTGAGACTTTGGATAGAAAACCTCAAGGGATGGCTAGCAACAAAAGGAATTCCTCTGGTTTGCAGCTCAAAGGAACCTGTGCACTAGTCCCACTGGGTCTCGATCCCAGGACCTTCTGCGTGTTAAGCAGACGTGATAACCACTACACTATGGGACTTTGCTTTTGACTGCCTGTGGATCAAAGTGTAAATAAAAAAGAAAGCAGATGACATGCTGATTGCCAAGTAGGAAAAGGAAAAAGCAAATAGTCCCACTGGGTTTTGAACCCAGGACCTTCTGCGTGTGAAGCAGACGTGATAACCACTACACTATGGGACTGCAGGAGTGCGTGCAGTGATGACCCACACAGCTCGAAAGCTTAGTTAGTTGAGACTTTGGATAGAAAACCTCAAGGGATGGCTAGCAACAAAAGGAATTCCTCTGGTTTGCAGCTCAAAGGAACCTGTGCACTAGTCCCACTGGGTCTCGATCCCAGGACATTCTGCGTGTTAAGCAGACGTGATAACCACTACACTATAGGGACTTCGCTTTTGACTGCCTGCGGATCAAAGTGTAAATAAAAAAGAAAGCAGATGACATGCTGATTGCCAAGTAGGAAAAGGCAAAAGGAAATAGTCCCACTGGGTTTTGAACCCAGGACCTTCTGCGTGTAAAGCAGACGTGATAACCACTACACTATGAGACTGCATGAGTAGCTGGCATAAGGGTTAAAAAAAAAACAACAAAAAAATACAACATAAATAAATAAATTGGAAAACAAGGGAAACAAAACCAATGAAATGCTTGTCACAAACGACGATGTATACCTATTTAAATTCAAAACAATTCAATGATCAAGATGTGAAAACTTAAAAGTACAGCTGAAAGATATCTTCAAAGAAAAGAGCTAGCATCTTGTTTCCGACACGTTTCCAAAAAAGAAAGAATTACAAAAACCGTCCTCAAAAAGGTAAACGGTTACCTTGAGAGGCAAAAGGAATAGTCCCACTGGGTTTTGAACCCAGGACCTTCTGCGTGTGAAGCAGACGTGATAACCACTACACTATGGGACTGCGGGAGTGCGTGCAGTGACGACCCACACAGCTCGAAAGCTTAGTTAGTTAAGACTTTGGATAGAAAACCTCAAGGGATGGCTAGCAACAAAAGGAATTCCTCTGGTTTGCAGCTCAAAGGAACCTGTGCACTAGTCCCACTGGGTCTCGATCCCAGGACCTTCTGCGTGTTAAGCAGACGTGATAACCACTACACTATGGGACTTTGCTTTTGATTGCCTGTGGATCAAAGTGTAAATAAAAAAGAAAGCAGATGACATGCTGATTGCCAAGTAGGAAAAGGAAAAAGCAAATAGTCCCACTGGGTTTTGAACCCAGGACCTTCTGCGTGTGAAGCAGACGTGATAACCACTACACTATGGGACTGCGGGAGTGCGTGCAGTGATGACCCTCACAGCTCGAAAGCTTAGTTAGTTGAGACTTTGGATAGAAAACCTCAAGGGATGGCTAGCAACAAAAGGAATTCCTCTGGTTTGCAGCTCAAAGGAACCTGTGCACTAGTCCCACTGGGTCTCGATCCCAGGACCTTCTGCGTGTTAAGCAGACTTGATAACCACTACACTATGGGACTGCGGGAGTGCGTGCAGTGACGACCCACACAGCTCGAAAGCTTAGTTAGTTAAGACTTTGGATAGAAAACCTCAAGGGATGACTAGCAACAAAAAGAAGTCCTCTAGTTTGCAGCACAAAGGAACATCTGCACTAGTCCCACTGGGTCTCGATCCCAGGACCTTCTGCGTGTTAAGCAGACGTGATAACCACTACACTATGGGACTTTGCTTTTGACTGCCTGTGGATCAAAGTGTAAATAAAAAAGAAAGCAGATGACATGCTGATTGCCAAGTAGGAAAAGGAAAAAGCAAATAGTCCCACTGGGTTTTGATCCCAGGACCTTCTGCGTGTTAAGCAAACGTGATAACCACTACACTATGGGACTTCGCTTTTGACTGCCTGCGGATCAAAGTGTAAATAAAAAAGAAAGCAGATGACATGCTGATTGCCAAGTAGGAAAAGGCAAAAGGAAATAGTCCCACTGACTACATAACCACAGACGTAACACAGACGTGATAACCACTACACTATGAGACTGCGTGAGTAGCTGGCATAAGGGTTAAAAAAAAACAACAAAAAAATACAACATAAATAAATAAATTGGAAAACAAGGGAAACAAAACCAATGAAATGCTTGTCACAAACGACGATGTATACCTATTTAAATTCAAAACAATTCAATGATCAAGATGTGAAAACTTAAAAGTACAGCTGAAAGATATCTTCAAAGAAAAGAGCTAGCATCTTGTTTCCGACACGTTTCCAAAAAAGAAAGAATTACAAAAACCGTCCTCAAAAAGGTAAACGGTTACCTTGAGAGGCAAAAGGAATAGTCCCACTGGGTTTTGAACCCAGGACCTTCTGCGTGTGAAGCAGACGTGATAACCACTACACTATGGGACTGCGGGAGTGCGTGCAGTGACGACCCACACAGCTCGAAAGCTTAGTTAGTTAAGACTTTGGATAGAAAACCTCAAGGGATGACTAGCAACAAAAAGAATTCCTCTAGTTTGCAGCACAAAGGAACATCTGCACTAGTCCCACTGGGTCTCGATCCCAGGACCTTCTGCGTGTTAAGCAGACGTGATAACCACTACACTATGGGACTTTGCTTTTGACTGCCTTGTGGATCAAAGTGTAAATAAAAAAGAAAGCAGATGACATGCTGATTGCCAAGTAGGAAAAGGAAAAAGCAAATAGTCCCACTGGGTTTTGAACCCAGGACCTTCTGCGTGTGAAGCAGACGTGATAACCACTACACTATGGGACTGCGGGAGTGCGTGCAGTGATGACCCACACAGCTCGAAAGCTTAGTTAGTTGAGACTTTGGATAGAAAACCTCAAGGGATGGCTAGCAACAAAAGGAATTCCTCTGGTTTGCAGCTCAAAGGAACCTGTGCACTAGTCCCACTGGGTCTCGATCCCAGGACCTTCTGCGTGTTAAGCAGACGTGATAACCACTACACTATGGGACTTTGCTTTTGACTGCCTGTGGATCAAAGTGTAAATAAAAAAGAAAGCAGATGACATGCTGATTGCCAAGTAGGAAAAGGCAAAAGCAAATAGTCCCACTGGGTTTTGAACCCAGGACCTTCTGCGTGTGAAGCAGACGTGATAACCACTACACTATGGGACTGCGGGAGTGCGTGCAGTGATGACCCACACAGCTCGAAAGCTTAGTTAGTTGAGACTTTGGATAGAAAACCTCAAGGGATGGCTAGCAACAAAAGGAATTCCTCTGGTTTGCAGCTCAAAGGAACCTGTGCACTAGTCCCACTGGGTCTCGATCCCAGGACCTTCTGCGTGTTAAGCAGACGTGATAACCACTACACTATGGGACTTTGCTTTTGACTGCCTGCGGATCAAAGTGTAAATAAAAAAGAAAGCAGATGACATGCTGATTGCCAAGTAGGAAAAGGAAAAAGCAAATAGTCCCACTGGGTTTTGAACCCAGGACCTTCTGCGTGTAAAGCAGACGTGATAACCACTACACTATGAGACTGCATGAGTAGCTGGCATAAGGGTTAAAAAAAAACAACAAAAAAATACAACATAAATAAATAAATTGGAAAACAAGGGAAACAAAACCAATGAAATGCTTGTCACAAACGACGATGTATACCTATTTAAATTCAAAACAATTCAATGATCAAGATGTGAAAACTTAAAAGTACAGCTGAAAGATATCTTCAAAGAAAAGAGCTAGCATCTTGTTTCCGACACGTTTCCAAAAAAGAAAGAATTACAAAAACCGTCCTCAAAAAGGTAAACGGTTACCTTGAGAGGCAAAAGGAATAGTCCCACTGGGTTTTGAACCCAGGACCTTCTGCGTGTGAAGCAGACGTGATAACCACTACACTATGGGACTGCGGGAGTGCGTGCAGTGACGACCCACACAGCTCGAAAGCTTAGTTAGTTAAGACTTTGGATAGAAAACCTCAAGGGATGACTAGCAACAAAAAGAATTCCTCTAGTTTGCAGCACAAAGGAACATCTGCACTAGTCCCACTGGGTCTCGATCCCAGGACCTTCTGCGTGTTAAGCAGACGTGATAACCACTACACTATGGGACTTTGCTTTTGACTGCCTGTGGATCAAAGTGTAAATAAAAAAGAAAGCAGATGACATGCTGATTGCCAAGTAGGAAAAGGAAAAAGCAAATAGTCCCACTGGGTTTTGAACCCAGGACCTTCTGCGTGTGAAGCAGACGTGATAACCACTACACTATGGGACTGCGGGAGTGCGTGCAGTGATGACCCACACAGCTCGAAAGCTTAGTTAGTTGAGACTTTGGATAGAAAACCTCAAGGGATGGCTAGCAACAAAAGGAATTCCTCTGGTTTGCAGCTCAAAGGAACCTGTGCACTAGTCCCACTGGGTCTCGATCCCAGGACCTTCTGCGTGTTAAGCAGACGTGATAACCACTACACTATGGGACTTTGCTTTTGACTGCCTGCGGATCAAAGTGTAAATAAAAAAGAAAGCAGATGACATGCTGATTGCCAAGTAGGAAAAGGCAAAAGGAAATAGTCCCACTGGGTTTTGAACCCAGGACCTTCTGCGTGTAAAGCAGACGTGATAACCACTACACTATGAGACTGCATGAGTAGCTGGCATAAGGGTTAAAAAAAAACAACAAAAAAATACAACATAAATAAATAAATTGGAAAACAAGGGAAACAAAACCAATGAAATGCTTGTCACAAACGACGATGTATACCTATTTAAATTCAAAACAATTCAATGATCAAGATGTGAAAACTTAAAAGTACAGCTGAAAGATATCTTCAAAGAAAAGAGCTAGCATCTTGTTTCCGACACGTTTCCAAAAAAGAAAGAATTACAAAAACCGTCCTCAAAAAGGTAAACGGTTACCTTGAGAGGCAAAAGGAATAGTCCCACTGGGTTTTGAACCCAGGACCTTCTGCGTGTGAAGCAGACGTGATAACCACTACACTATGGGACTGCGGGAGTGCGTGCAGTGACGACCCACACAGCTCGAAAGCTTAGTTAGTTAAGACTTTGGATAGAAAACCTCAAGGGATGACTAGCAACAAAAAGAATTCCTCTAGTTTGCAGCACAAAGGAACATCTGCACTAGTCCCACTGGGTCTCGATCCCAGGACCTTCTGCGTGTTAAGCAGACGTGATAACCACTACACTATGGGACTTTGCTTTTGACTGCCTGTGGATCAAAGTGTAAATAAAAAAGAAAGCAGATGACATGCTGATTGCCAAGTAGGAAAAGGAAAAAGCAAATAGTCCCACTGGGTTTTGAACCCAGGACCTTCTGCGTGTGAAGCAGACGTGATAACCACTACACTATGGGACTGCGGGAGTGCGTGCAGTGATGACCCACACAGCTCGAAAGCTTAGTTAGTTGAGACTTTGGATAGAAAACCTCAAGGGATGGCTAGCAACAAAAGGAATTCCTCTGGTTTGCAGCTCAAAGGAACCTGTGCACTAGTCCCACTGGGTCTCGATCCCAGGACCTTCTGCGTGTTAAGCAGACGTGATAACCACTACACTATGGGACTTCGCTTTTGACTGCCTGCGGATCAAAGTGTAAATAAAAAAGAAAGCAGATGACATGCTGATTGCCAAGTAGGAAAAGGCAAAAGGAAATAGTCCCACTGGGTTTTGAACCCAGGACCTTCTGCGTGTAAAGCAGACGTGATAACCACTACACTATTGTGACGAAACCAATCTCGCCACTGTACATTGGAGGGCCTGTTATGGAACATTCTTTGGGCTGGAGGTACATGGGCTTAAGGATACCCAGAGACTGCATGAAAATATGGAATTTTATATGCTGGACACCCCATGTACTTTCATAACTCTGTCTTATGTCTATGTCACCCTGTATCCATAAATACAGGATGGGTACAGGGTGTGAGTGCACCTTTTGGGAGCAATTGTGACTCTATAAGCCAAGTGGGCATAAAAGACTTTATAGCTAATAAGAACTGTTCCTATATTCTGTAATAAGATGTATTCTATGTATGTTTCAGATCTGATTGTGTCTCAGGAGTCTGTCTGGGTAAACTGATTGTGTCCTTGTGTGATTATGTTAACTAGACTGCCCAACATCAGATTGTCTGAGTAAACGTTCTTCCCTAGTTAATTAACTTAATATGTTAATCTGTTTTACCTGTGAATAGACAATTGTTAGAGGTTTGATGCATTGTTCATATGTTTGCTTTACTGTTAAACCAATGCCCTCTGTAACCTGAAGCCAGGGTGTATAAATCTGTGTGCTGCCTTCAAATAAAGTAGTTATTCTTTTTTAAACCTGAAATGTGGAGCTTGGTCTCATGTTTGCAGGGAAACTGGCTGGGTTGTGAATTGCTGATTCCCTATGCAGGACATTGTTCATCTGGTATTAACCCTTGGTACACTGTTGGTACCGTAACATTGGTGGCAGCGACGGAATGAACCTTATCGCCCAGAAGAGCAACTACACAAGCCAGTAACCTCAGGAAGAGGGGGATTATTACAATACTGACTAAGATGGAAAAGAGAAAAGTACATTTTGCAGCTTTTAAAAACTTCCTGGAAACAGAAGGAGAGATTGATGGGTACCTTGCGGATTTTGAGAGGCAATGTGCACTACACAAGGTACCCGCAGAGGACTGGGTCACAATATTATCTGGAAAATTATCCGGCCGGGCCAGAGAGGCTTTTCGGGCCATTCCAGATGAGGAAGTCAGGGATTATAATACTGTAAAAGAGGCTCTGCTCTCCAGGTATGCGGTTACACCAGAGGCATACAGGAGGCGGTTCAGAGACACTGTTAAATTAGCTGGAGATTCCTACCTTGAGTGGGCATGTAAGGTGCACCGCACAGCAGCTCACTGGATAGCGGGGTGCCAAGCCATATCTGGGGAAGAGGTGCTGCAGCTATTCCTGTTGGAACATTGCTTCGACAAATTACCCGCAGGAGTTCGAGAGTGGGTTCGGGACCGTAAACCCTCCACCCTGCAGGAAGCGGCTCGCTTGGCAGATGAGTATACGGATGCCCGCAAACTGGACACTGCTACCACTAAGCCCCCTGCTAGAGTGGAGTACAGACCCCCAGTCACCCCAGCAGCTGCCAGTTACCAAACCCTGGCGCACCACTATACCACACGGCCTCCGGCCACAAACTACCCTCAGAGAGCCCTGCGGTGCTACTCACAACCTATTCGGTGCTTTAGATGTAAGCAACTAGGGCACAAAAGACCAGAGTGTCCCCTAAACGCAGCGAACCAAGCGCAGTCCTGGAGAAGACCCGCCGGCGGAATCCCACGTAATCCTCAGCCTGCGGCCCGCTACGTAGAGGCGCAAGAATGCTGGAGCATCCTACATGAGGCAGACCTTGTGCAAGCTGCCCACCGGAATAACCGGCAACTGGTTAAAGTGAATGGGAAGAAGGTCAGTGGTCTACGGGATACTGGTGCTACCATGACCTTGCTTCAAAAGAACTTGGTGTCTGAGAAACAGTACACTGGAGACACTGTGGCTGTGAGGGTAGCAGGGGGCGATGTGTTCAGCCTACCTGTTGCCAGGGTACATTTGGATTGGGGAGTGGGCGCTAGACCTGTGAATGTGGGGGTCAAGAAGGACTTACCTGCTGATGTTCTTCTTGGAAATGACTTGGCCCCCCTTGTTTCTGCCTACGCTCCTATGGGTCCCGCTGATGTTAACTCTGTGACTACCCGTGCCCAGATCCGTGCAGCAGAGACTGACCCACCTGCTGCTAAGCCCCAGGACGCTGAGCTCAGTAAATCTCTATCCGCTATTGATATGTGGAGGTCCCGTTACAATGCGCTGATGAAGGAGAAGAGGAGCGCAGAGGAAAAAGCACGTTTAGAACAGGAATCTCTGCTAGACAAGCTGCACCGACAGACTGCAGAAAACACCAGCTTGAGAGTGGAACATGAAACATTAAAGAAAAACTTAGTGACACTGGAGGAGAAGCTGACGCTGGCTCATAGTGAGGTGCTGCAACTCAAGGGCACCCTATGTCAGTATGAAGGGATTGTGGATACCTATAAAGAGCAGGTACAGAAAACTCGTAAAGAAGCTGATGTGATTTTGAAGGACTGTTTGGCCCTGGTCTGGGCACTGAGGAATTTGAACCCTTGTTTGAATGGACAGGAATTCTCTCTCATAACGGGAATACAGATGGATTGTCCCAGCAAACTGACATGCCTACCAGGCGCTCTGGTGGTATATGGCACAGTACATACCCTGGACAGCCGAGCATGACAAACCAGAGGGAGAGGAGTTTGATGGTCCTGTCCCCCAGCAACACGGCTGTTTAGCCAAAGGGGAGACGATTGGTCTCCCCCTCCAGCAGCACAGCTATGTATCCAAAGGGGAGACAGTCGGTCTCCCCCTCCAGCAACCAGGCTCCCACCAGGCTACTTCCATGGTAGTGCTGGCACCCGGGCAGAGTACAGCTGGTCTCTGCCCACCTCGCAACCCACCAATTCAGCGTACCAGTCCCCCACACAGCTGTGGTGAGGCACCTGGACATGGACAAGTTTTCCCCGTACTCAGGTGTAGTAACCATTTATTGTGGGTGGGCTGTACTACTAATTGTGTTTTATGGGTGGGTTGCTGGACTAACCAGGGCACTGACCGGCAGGAGGTCAGATACCCTGTTAGTCTGTTTGGAAAAGGGGAGAGATGTGACGAAACCAATCTCGCCACTGTACATTGGAGGGCCTGTTATGGAACATTCTTTGGGCTGGAGGTACATGGGCTTAAGGATACCCAGAGACTGCATGAAAATATGGAATTTTATATGCTGGACACCCCATGTACTTTCATAACTCTGTCTTATGTCTATGTCACCCTGTATCCATAAATACAGGATGGGTACAGGGTGTGAGTGCACCTTTTGGGAGCAATTGTGACTCTATAAGCCAAGTGGGCATAAAAGACTTTATAGCTAATAAGAACTGTTCCTATATTCTGTAATAAGATGTATTCTATGTATGTTTCAGATCTGATTGTGTCTCAGGAGTCTGTCTGGGTAAACTGATTGTGTCCTTGTGTGATTATGTTAACTAGACTGCCCAACATCAGATTGTCTGAGTAAACGTTCTTCCCTAGTTAATTAACTTAATATGTTAATCTGTTTTACCTGTGAATAGACAATTGTTAGAGGTTTGATGCATTGTTCATATGTTTGCTTTACTGTTAAACCAATGCCCTCTGTAACCTGAAGCCAGGGTGTATAAATCTGTGTGCTGCCTTCAAATAAAGTAGTTATTCTTTTTTAAACCTGAAATGTGGAGCTTGGTCTCATGTTTGCAGGGAAACTGGCTGGGTTGTGAATTGCTGATTCCCTATGCAGGACATTGTTCATCTGGTATTAACCCTTGGTACACTGTTGGTACCGTAACAACTATGAGACTGCGTGAGTAGCTGGCATAAGGGTTAAAAAAAAACAACAAAAAAATACAACATAAATAAATAAATTGGAAAACAAGGGAAACAAAACCAATGAAATGCTTGTCACAAACGACGATGTATACCTATTTAAATTCAAAACAATTCAATGATCAAGATGTGAAAACTTAAAAGTACAGCTGAAAGATATCTTCAAAGAAAAGAGCTAGCATCTTGTTTCCGACACGTTTCCAAAAAAGAAAGAATTACAAAAACCGTCCTCAAAAAGGTAAACGGTTACCTTGAGAGGCAAAAGGAATAGTCCCACTGGGTTTTGAACCCAGGACCTTCTGCGTGTGAAGCAGACGTGATAACCACTACACTATGGGACTGCGGGAGTGCGTGCAGTGATGACCCACACAGCTCGAAAGCTTAGTTAGTTAAGACTTTGGATAGAAAACCTCAAGGGATGACTAGCAACAAAAAGAATTCCTCTAGTTTGCAGCACAAAGGAACATCTGCACTAGTCCCACTGGGTCTCGATCCCAGGACCTTCTGCGTGTTAAGCAGACGTGATAACCACTACACTATGGGACTTTGCTTTTGACTGCCTGTGGATCAAAGTGTAAATAAAAAAGAAAGCAGATGACATGCTGATTGCCAAGTAGGAAAAGGAAAAAGCAAATAGTCCCACTGGGTTTTGAACCCAGGACCTTCTGCGTGTGAAGCAGACGTGATAACCACTACACTATGGGACTGCGGGAGTGCGTGCAGTGATGACCCACACAGCTCGAAAGCTTAGTTAGTTGAGACTTTGGATAGAAAACCTCAAGGGATGGCTAGCAACAAAAGGAATTCCTCTGGTTTGCAGCTCAAAGGAACCTGTGCACTAGTCCCACTGGGTCTCGATCCCAGGACCTTCTGCGTGTTAAGCAGACGTGATAACCACTACACTATGGGACTTTGCTTTTGACTGCCTGCGGATCAAAGTGTAAATAAAAAAGAAAGCAGATGACATGCTGATTGCCAAGTAGGAAAAGGCAAAAGGAAATAGTCCCACTGGGTTTTGAACCCAGGACCTTCTGCGTGTAAAGCAGACGTGATAACCACTACACTATGAGACTGCATGAGTAGCTGGCATAAGGGTTAAAAAAAAACAACAAAAAAATACAACATAAATAAATAAATTGGAAAACAAGGGAAACAAAACCAATGAAATGCTTGTCACAAACGACGATGTATACCTATTTAAATTCAAAACAATTCAATGATCAAGATGTGAAAACTTAAAAGTACAGCTGAAAGATATCTTCAAAGAAAAGAGCTAGCATCTTGTTTCCGACACGTTTCCAAAAAAGAAAGAATTACAAAAACCGTCCTCAAAAAGGTAAACGGTTACCTTGAGAGGCAAAAGGAATAGTCCCACTGGGTTTTGAACCCAGGACCTTCTGCGTGTGAAGCAGACGTGATAACCACTACACTATGGGACTGCGGGAGTGCGTGCAGTGACGACCCACACAGCTCGAAAGCTTAGTTAGTTAAGACTTTGGATAGAAAACCTCAAGGGATGACTAGCAACAAAAAGAATTCCTCTAGTTTGCAGCACAAAGGAACATCTGCACTAGTCCCACTGGGTCTCGATCCCAGGACCTTCTGCGTGTTAAGCATACGTGATAACCACTACACTATGGGACTTTGCTTTTGACTGCCTGTGGATCAAAGTGTAAATAAAAAAGAAAGCAGATGACATGCTGATTGCCAAGTAGGAAAAGGAAAAAGCAAATAGTCCCACTGGGTTTTGAACCCAGGACCTTCTGCGTGTGAAGCAGACGTGATAACCACTACACTATGGGACTGCGGGAGTGCGTGCAGTGATGACCCACACAGCTCGAAAGCTTAGTTAGTTGAGACTTTGGATAGAAAACCTCAAGGGATGGCTAGCAACAAAAGGAATTCCTCTGGTTTGCAGCTCAAAGGAACCTGTGCACTAGTCCCACTGGGTCTCGATCCCAGGACCTTCTGCGTGTTAAGCAGACGTGATAACCACTACACTATGGGACTTTGCTTTTGACTGCCTGTGGATCAAAGTGTAAATAAAAAAGAAAGCAGATGACATGCTGATTGCCAAGTAGGAAAAGGAAAAAGCAAATAGTCCCACTGGGTTTTGAACCCAGGACCTTCTGCGTGTGAAGCAGACGTGATAACCACTACACTATGGGACTGCAGGAGTGCATGCAGTGATGACCCACACAGCTCGAAAGCTTAGTTAGTTGAGACTTTGGATAGAAAACCTCAAGGGATGGCTAGCAACAAAAGGAATTCCTCTGGTTTGCAGCTCAAAGGAACCTGTGCACTAGTCCCACTGGGTCTCGATCCCAGGACCTTCTGCGTGTTAAGCAGACGTGATAACCACTACACTATGGGACTTCGCTTTTGACTGCCTGCGGATCAAAGTGTAAATAAAAAAGAAAGCAGATGACATGCTGATTGCCAAGTAGGAAAAGGCAAAAGGAAATAGTCCCACTGGGTTTTGAACCCAGGACCTTCTGCGTGTAAAGCAGACGTGATAACCACTACACTATGAGACTGCATGAGTAGCTGGCATAAGGGTTAAAAAAAAACAACAAAAAAATACAACATAAATAAATAAATTGGAAAACAAGGGAAACAAAACCAATGAAATGCTTGTCACAAACGACGATGTATACCTATTTAAATTCAAAACAATTCAATGATCAAGATGTGAAAACTTAAAAGTACAGCTGAAAGATATCTTCAAAGAAAAGAGCTAGCATCTTGTTTCCGACACGTTTCCAAAAAAGAAAGAATTACAAAAACCGTCCTCAAAAAGGTAAACGGTTACCTTGAGAGGCAAAAGGAATAGTCCCACTGGGTTTTGAACCCAGGACCTTCTGCGTGTGAAGCAGACGTGATAACCACTACACTATGGGACTGCGGGAGTGCGTGCAGAGACGACCCACACAGCTCGAAACGTGAGTTAGTTAAGACTTTGGATAGAAAACCTCAAGGGATGACTAGCAACAAAAAGAATTCCTCTAGTTTGCAGCACAAAGGAACATCTGCACTAGTCCCACTGGGTCTCGATCCCAGGACCTTCTGCGTGTTAAGCAGACGTGATAACCACTACACTATGGGACTTTGCTTTTGACTGCCTGTGGATCAAAGTGTAAATAAAAAAGAAAGCAGATGACATGCTGATTGCCAAGTAGGAAAAGGAAAAAGCAAATAGTCCCACTGGGTTTTGAACCCAGGACCTTCTGCGTGTGAAGCAGACGTGATAACCACTACACTATGGGACTGCGGGAG
The DNA here is from genome assembly GCF_027579735.1 of Bombina bombina. NCBI lineage: Eukaryota > Metazoa > Chordata > Amphibia > Anura > Bombinatoridae > Bombina > Bombina bombina. The sequence goes on from NC_069499.1 coordinate 194,292,108, forward strand.
TGCGTGCAGTGATGACCCACACAGCTCGAAAGCTTAGTTAGTTGAGACTTTGGATAGAAAACCTCAAGGGATGGCTAGCAACAAAAGGAATTCCTCTGGTTTGCAGCTCAAAGGAACCTGTGCACTAGTCCCACTGGGTCTCGATCCCAGGACCTTCTGCGTGTTAAGCAGACGTGATAACCACTACACTATGGGACTTCGCTTTTGACTGCCTGCGGATCAAAGTGTAAATAAAAAAGAAAGCAGATGACATGCTGATTGCCAAGTAGGAAAAGGCAAAAGGAAATAGTCCCACTGGGTTTTGAACCCAGGACCTTCTGCGTGTAAAGCAGACGTGATAACCACTACACTATGAGACTGCATGAGTAGCTGGCATAAGGGTTAAAAAAAAACAACAAAAAAATACAACATAAATAAATAAATTGGAAAACAAGGGAAACAAAACCAATGAAATGCTTGTCACAAACGACGATGTATACCTATTTAAATTCAAAACAATTCAATGATCAAGATGTGAAAACTTAAAAGTACAGCTGAAAGATATCTTCAAAGAAAAGAGCTAGCATCTTGTTTCCGACACGTTTCCAAAAAAGAAAGAATTACAAAAACCGTCCTCAAAAAGGTAAACGGTTACCTTGAGAGGCAAAAGGAATAGTCCCACTGGGTTTTGAACCCAGGACCTTCTGCGTGTGAAGCAGACGTGATAACCACTACACTATGGGACTGCGGGAGTGCGTGCAGTGACGACCCACACAGCTCGAAAGCTTAGTTAGTTAAGACTTTGGATAGAAAACCTCAAGGGATGACTAGCAACAAAAGAATTCCTCTAGTTTGCAGCACAAAGGAACATCTGCACTAGTCCCACTGGGTCTCGATCCCAGGACCTTCTGCGTGTTAAGCAGACGTGATAACCACTACACTATGGGACTTTGCTTTTGACTGCCTGTGGATCAAAGTGTAAATAAAAAAGAAAGCAGATGACATGCTGATTGCCAAGTAGGAAAAGGAAAAAGCAAATAGTCCCACTGGGTTTTGAACCCAGGACCTTCTGCGTGTGAAGCAGACGTGATAACCACTACACTATGGGACTGCGGGAGTGCGTGCAGTGATGACCCACACAGCTCGAAAGCTTAGTTAGTTGAGACTTTGGATAGAAAACCTCAAGGGATGGCTAGCAACAAAAGGAATTCCTCTGGTTTGCAGCTCAAAGGAACCTGTGCACTAGTCCCACTGGGTCTCGATCCCAGGACCTTCTGCGTGTTAAGCAGACGTGATAACCACTACACTATGGGACTTTGCTTTTGACTGCCTTGTGATCAAAGTGTAAATAAAAAAGAAAGCAGATGACATGCTGATTGCCAAGTAGGAAAAGGAAAAAGCAAATAGTCCCACTGGGTTTTGAACCCAGGACCTTCTGCGTGTGAAGCAGACGTGATAACCACTACACTATGGGACTGCAGGAGTGCGTGCAGTGATGACCCACACAGCTCGAAAGCTTAGTTAGTTGAGACTTTGGATAGAAAACCTCAGGGATGGCTAGCAAACAAAAGGAATTCCTCTGGTTTGCAGCTCAAAGGAACCTGTGCACTAGTCCCACTGGGTCTCGATCCCAGGACTTCTGCTGTGTAAGCAGACGTGATAACCACTACACTATGGGACTTCGCTTTTGACTGCCTGCGGATCAAAGTGTAAATAAAAAGAAAGCAGATGACATGCTGATTGCCAAGTAGGACAAGGCAAAAGGAATAATAGTCCCACTGGGTTTTGAACCCAGGACCTTCTGCGTGTAAAGCAGACGTGATAACCACTACACTATGAGACTGCATGAGTAGCTGGCATAAGGGTTAAAAAAAAACAACAAAAAAATACAACATAAATAAATAAATTGGAAAACAAGGGAAACAAAACCAATGAAATGCTTGTCACAAACGACGATGTATACCTATTTAAATTCAAAACAATTCAATGATCAAGATGTGAAAACTTAAAAGTACAGCTGAAAGATATCTTCAAAGAAAAGAGCTAGCATCTTGTTTCCGACACGTTTCCAAAAAAGAAAGAATTACAAAAACCGTCCTCAAAAAGGTAAACGGTTACCTTGAGAGGCAAAAGGAATAGTCCCACTGGGTTTTGAACCCAGGACCTTCTGCGTGTGAAGCAGACGTGATAACCACTACACTATGGGACTGCGGGAGTGCGTGCAGTGACGACCCACACAGCTCGAAAGCTTAGTTAGTTAAGACTTTGGATAGAAAACCTCAAGGGATGACTAGCAACAAAAAGAATTCCTCTAGTTTGCAGCACAAAGGAACATCTGCACTAGTCCCACTGGGTCTCGATCCCAGGACCTTCTGCGTGTTAAGCAGACGTGATAACCACTACACTATGGGACTTTGCTTTTGACTGCCTGTGGATCAAAGTGTAAATAAAAAAGAAAGCAGATGACATGCTGATTGCCAAGTAGGAAAAGGAAAAAGCAAATAGTCCCACTGGGTTTTGAACCCAGGACCTTCTGCGTGTGAAGCAGACGTGATAACCACTACACTATGGGACTGCGGGAGTGCGTGCAGTGATGACCCACACAGCTCGAAAGCTTAGTTAGTTGAGACTTTGGATAGAAAACCTCAAGGGATGGCTAGCAACAAAAGGAATTCCTCTGGTTTGCAGCTCAAAGGAACCTGTGCACTAGTCCCACTGGGTCTCGATCCCAGGACCTTCTGCGTGTTAAGCAGACGTGATAACCACTACACTATGGGACTGCGGGAGTGCGTGCAGTGACGACCCACACAGCTCGAAAGCTTAGTTAGTTAAGACTTTGGATAGAAAACCTCAAGGGATGACTAGCAACAAAAAGAATTCCTCTAGTTTGCAGCACAAAGGAACATCTGCACTAGTCCCACTGGGTCTCGATCCCAGGACCTTCTGCGTGTTAAGCAGACGTGATAACCACTACACTATGGGACTTTGCTTTTGACTGCCTGTGGATCAAAGTGTAAATAAAAAAGAAAGCAGATGACATGCTGATTGCCAAGTAGGAAAAGGAAAAAGCAAATAGTCCCACTGGGTTTTGAACCCAGGACTAGTCCCACTGGGTCTCGATCCCAGGACCTTCTGCGTGTTAAGCAGACGTGATAACCACTACACTATGGGACTTCGCTTTTGACTGCCTGCGGATCAAAGTGTAAATAAAAAAGAAAGCAGATGACATGCTGATTGCCAAGTAGGAAAAGGCAAAAGGAAATAGTCCCACTGGGTTTTGAACCCAGGACCTTCTGCGTGTAAAGCAGACGTGATAACCACTACACTATGAGACTGCATGAGTAGCTGGCATAAGGGTTAAAAAAAAACAACAAAAAAATACAACATAAATAAATAAATTGGAAAACAAGGGAAACAAAACCAATGAAATGCTTGTCACAAACGACGATGTATACCTATTTAAATTCAAAACAATTCAATGATCAAGATGTGAAAACTTAAAAGTACAGCTGAAAGATATCTTCAAAGAAAAGAGCTAGCATCTTGTTTCCGACACGTTTCCAAAAAAGAAAGAATTACAAAAACCGTCCTCAAAAAGGTAAACGGTTACCTTGAGAGGCAAAAGGAATAGTCCCACTGGGTTTTGAACCCAGGACCTTCTGCGTGTGAAGCAGACGTGATAACCACTACACTATGGGACTGCGGGAGTGCGTGCAGTGACGACCCACACAGCTCGAAAGCTTAGTTAGTTAAGACTTTGGATAGAAAACCTCAAGGGATGACTAGCAACAAAAAGAATTCCTCTAGTTTGCAGCACAAAGGAACATCTGCACTAGTCCCACTGGGTCTCGATCCCAGGACCTTCTGCGTGTTAAGCAGACGTGATAACCACTACACTATGGGACTTTGCTTTTGACTGCCTGTGGATCAAAGTGTAAATAAAAAAGAAAGCAGATGACATGCTGATTGCCAAGTAGGAAAAGGAAAAAGCAAATAGTCCCACTGGGTTTTGAACCCAGGACCTTCTGCGTGTGAAGCAGACGTGATAACCACTACACTATGGGACTGCGGGAGTGCGTGCAGTGATGACCCACACAGCTCGAAAGCTTAGTTAGTTGAGACTTTGGATAGAAAACCTCAAGGGATGGCTAGCAACAAAAGGAATTCCTCTGGTTTGCAGCTCAAAGGAACCTGTGCACTAGTCCCACTGGGTCTCGATCCCAGGACCTTCTGCGTGTTAAGCAGACGTGATAACCACTACACTATGGGACTTTGCTTTTGACTGCCTGCGGATCAAAGTGTAAATAAAAAAGAAAGCAGATGACATGCTGATTGCCAAGTAGGAAAAGGAAAAAGCAAATAGTCCCACTGGGTTTTGAACCCAGGACCTTCTGCGTGTGAAGCAGACGTGATAACCACTACACTATGGGACTGCGGGAGTGCGTGCAGTGATGACCCACACAGCTCGAAAGCTTAGTTAGTTGAGACTTTGGATAGAAAACCTCAAGGGATGGCTAGCAACAAAAGGAATTCCTCTGGTTTGCAGCTCAAAGGAACCTGTGCACTAGTCCCACTGGGTCTCGATCCCAGGACCTTCTGCGTGTTAAGCAGACGTGATAACCACTACACTATGGGACTTTGCTTTTGACTGCCTGCGGATCAAAGTGTAAATAAAAAAGAAAGCAGATGACATGCTGATTGCCAAGTAGGAAAAGGCAAAAGGAAATAGTCCCACTGGGTTTTGAACCCAGGACCTTCTGCGTGTAAAGCAGACGTGATAACCACTACACTATGAGACTGCATGAGTAGCTGGCATAAGGGTTAAAAAAAAACAACAAAAAAATACAACATAAATAAATAAATTGGAAAACAAGGGAAACAAAACCAATGAAATGCTTGTCACAAACGACGATGTATACCTATTTAAATTCAAAACAATTCAATGATCAAGATGTGAAAACTTAAAAGTACAGCTGAAAGATATCTTCAAAGAAAAGAGCTAGCATCTTGTTTCCGACACGTTTCCAAAAAAGAAAGAATTACAAAAACCGTCCTCAAAAAGGTAAACGGTTACCTTGAGAGGCAAAAGGAATAGTCCCACTGGGTTTTGAACCCAGGACCTTCTGCGTGTGAAGCAGACGTGATAACCACTACACTATGGGACTGCGGGAGTGCGTGCAGTGACGACCCACACAGCTCGAAAGCTTAGTTAGTTAAGACTTTGGATAGAAAACCTCAAGGGATGACTAGCAACAAAAAGAATTCCTCTAGTTTGCAGCACAAAGGAACATCTGCACTAGTCCCACTGGGTCTCGATCCCAGGACCTTCTGCGTGTTAAGCAGACGTGATAACCACTACACTATGGGACTTTGCTTTTGACTGCCTGTGGATCAAAGTGTAAATAAAAAAGAAAGCAGATGACATGCTGATTGCCAAGTAGGAAAAGGAAAAAGCAAATAGTCCCACTGGGTTTTGAACCCAGGACCTTCTGCGTGTGAAGCAGACGTGATAACCACTACACTATGGGACTGCGGGAGTGCGTGCAGTGATGACCCACACAGCTCGAAAGCTTAGTTAGTTGAGACTTTGGATAGAAAACCTCAAGGGATGGCTAGCAACAAAAGGAATTCCTCTGGTTTGCAGCTCAAAGGAACCTGTGCACTAGTCCCACTGGGTCTCGATCCCAGGACCTTCTGCGTGTTAAGCAGACGTGATAACCACTACACTATGGGACTTCGCTTTTGACTGCCTGCGGATCAAAGTGTAAATAAAAAAGAAAGCAGATGACATGCTGATTGCCAAGTAGGAAAAGGAAAAAGGAAATAGTCCCACTGGGTTTTGAACCCAGGACCTTCTGCGTGTAAAGCAGACGTGATAACCACTACACTATGAGACTGCATGAGTAGCTGGCATAAGGGTTAAAAAAAAACAACAAAAAAATACAACATAAATAAATAAATTGGAAAACAAGGGAAACAAAACCAATGAAATGCTTGTCACAAACGACGATGTATACCTATTTAAATTCAAAACAATTCAATGATCAAGATGTGAAAACTTAAAAGTACAGCTGAAAGATATCTTCAAAGAAAAGAGCTAGCATCTTGTTTCCGACACGTTTCCAAAAAAGAAAGAATTACAAAAACCGTCCTCAAAAAGGTAAACGGTTACCTTGAGAGGCAAAAGGAATAGTCCCACTGGGTTTTGAACCCAGGACCTTCTGCGTGTGAAGCAGACGTGATAACCACTACACTATGGGACTGCGGGAGTGCGTGCAGTGACGACCCACACAGCTCGAAAGCTTAGTTAGTTAAGACTTTGGATAGAAAACCTCAAGGGATGACTAGCAACAAAAAGAATTCCTCTAGTTTGCAGCACAAAGGAACATCTGCACTAGTCCCACTGGGTCTCGATCCCAGGACCTTCTGCGTGTTAAGCAGACGTGATAACCACTACACTATGGGACTTTGCTTTTGACTGCCTGTGGATCAAAGTGTAAATAAAAAAGAAAGCAGATGACATGCTGATTGCCAAGTAGGAAAAGGAAAAAGCAAATAGTCCCACTGGGTTTTGAACCCAGGACCTTCTGCGTGTGAAGCAGACGTGATAACCACTACACTATGGGACTGCGGGAGTGCGTGCAGTGATGACCCACACAGCTCGAAAGCTTAGTTAGTTAAGACTTTGGATAGAAAACCTCAAGGGATGACTAGCAACAAAAGGAATTCCTCTGGTTTGCAGCTCAAAGGAACCTGTGCACTAGTCCCACTGGGTCTCGATCCCAGGACCTTCTGCGTGTTAAGCAGACGTGATAACCACTACACTATGGGACTTTGCTTTTGACTGCCTGTGGATCAAAGTGTAAATAAAAAAGAAAGCAGATGACATGCTGATTGCCAAGTAGGAAAAGGAAAAAGCAAATAGTCCCACTGGGTTTTGAACCCAGGACCTTCTGCGTGTGAAGCAGACGTGATAACCACTACACTATGGGACTGCGGGAGTGCGTGCAGTGATGACCCACACAGCTCGAAAGCTTAGTTAGTTGAGACTTTGGATAGAAAACCTCAAGGGATGGCTAGCAACAAAAGGAATTCCTCTGGTTTGCAGCTCAAAGGAACCTGTGCACTAGTCCCACTGGGTCTCGATCCCAGGACCTTCTGCGTGTTAAGCAGACGTGATAACCACTACACTATGGGACTTTGCTTTTGACTGCCTGCGGATCAAAGTGTAAATAAAAAAGAAAGCAGATGACATGCTGATTGCCAAGTAGGAAAAGGCAAAAGGAAATAGTCCCACTGGGTTTTGAACCCAGGACCTTCTGCGTGTAAAGCAGACGTGATAACCACTACACTATGAGACTGCATGAGTAGCTGGCATAAGGGTTAAAAAAAAACAACAAAAAAATACAACATAAATAAATAAATTGGAAAACAAGGGAAACAAAACCAATGAAATGCTTGTCACAAACGATGATGTATACCTATTTAAATTCAAAACAATTCAATGATCAAGATGTGAAAACTTAAAAGTACAGCTGAAAGATATCTTCAAAGAAAAGAGCTAGCATCTTGTTTCCGACACGTTTCCAAAAAAGAAAGAATTACAAAAACCGTCCTCAAAAAGGTAAACGGTTACCTTGAGAGGCAAAAGGAATAGTCCCACTGGGTTTTGAACCCAGGACCTTCTGCGTGTGAAGCAGACGTGATAACCACTACACTATGGGACTGCGGGAGTGCGTGCAGTGACGACCCACACAGCTCGAAAGCTGAGTTAGTTAAGACTTTGGATAGAAAACCTCAAGGGATGACTAGCAACAAAAAGAATTCCTCTAGTTTGCAGCACAAAGGAACATCTGCACTAGTCCCACTGGGTCTCGATCCCAGGACCTTCTGCGTGTTAAGCAGACGTGATAACCACTACACTATGGGACTTTGCTTTTGACTGCCTCTGGATCAAAGTGTAAATAAAAAAGAAAGCAGATGACATGCTGATTGCCAAGTAGGAAAAGGAAAAAGCAAATAGTCCCACTGGGTTTTGAACCCAGGACCTTCTGCGTGTGAAGCAGACGTGATAACCACTACACTATGGGACTGCGGGAGTGCGTGCAGTGATGACCCACACAGCTCGAAAGCTTAGTTAGTTGAGACTTTGGATAGAAAACCTCAAGGGATGGCTAGCAACAAAAGGAATTCCTCTGGTTTGCAGCTCAAAGGAACCTGTGCACTAGTCCCACTGGGTCTCGATCCCAGGACCTTCTGCGTGTTAAGCAGACGTGATAACCACTACACTATGGGACTTTGCTTTTGACTGCCTGTGGATCAAAGTGTAAATAAAAAAGAAAGCAGATGACATGCTGATTGCCAAGTAGGAAAAGGCAAAAGGAAATAGTCCCACTGGGTTTTGAACCCAGGACCTTCTGCGTGTAAAGCAGACGTGATAACCACTACACTATGAGACTGCATGAGTAGCTGGCATAAGGGTTAAAAAAAAACAACAAAAAAATACAACATAAATAAATAAATTGGAAAACAAGGGAAACAAAACCAATGAAATGCTTGTCACAAACGACGATGTATACCTATTTAAATTCAAAACAATTCAATGATCAAGATGTGAAAACTTAAAAGTACAGCTGAAAGATATCTTCAAAGAAAAGAGCTAGCATCTTGTTTCCGACACGTTTCCAAAAAAGAAAGAATTACAAAAACCGTCCTCAAAAAGGTAAACGGTTACCTTGAGAGGCAAAAGGAATAGTCCCACTGGGTTTTGAACCCAGGACCTTCTGCGTGTGAAGCAGACGTGATAACCACTACACTATGGGACTGCGGGAGTGCGTGCAGTGACGACCCACACAGCTCGAAAGCTTAGTTAGTTAAGACTTTGGATAGAAAACCTCAAGGGATGACTAGCAACAAAAAGAATTCCTCTAGTTTGCAGCACAAAGGAACATCTGCACTAGTCCCACTGGGTCTCGATCCCAGGACCTTCTGCGTGTTAAGCAGACGTGATAACCACTACACTATGGGACTTTGCTTTTGACTGCCTGTGGATCAAAGTGTAAATAAAAAAGAAAGCAGATGACATGCTGATTGCCAAGTAGGAAAAGGAAAAAGCAAATAGTCCCACTGGGTTTTGAACCCAGGACCTTCTGCGTGTGAAGCAGACGTGATAACCACTACACTATGGGACTGCGGGAGTGCGTGCAGTGATGACCCACACAGCTCGAAAGCTTAGTTAGTTGAGACTTTGGATAGAAAACCTCAAGGGATGGCTAGCAACAAAAGGAATTCCTCTGGTTTGCAGCTCAAAGGAACCTGTGCACTAGTCCCACTGGGTCTCGATCCCAGGACCTTCTGCGTGTTAAGCAGACGTGATAACCACTACACTATGGGACTTCGCTTTTGACTGCCTGTGGATCAAAGTGTAAATAAAAAAGAAAGCAGATGACATGCTGATTGCCAAGTAGGAAAAGGAAAAAGGAAATAGTCCCACTGGGTTTTGAACCCAGGACCTTCTGCGTGTAAAGCAGACGTGATAACCACTACACTATGAGACTGCATGAGTAGCTGGCATAAGGGTTAAAAAAAAACAACAAAAAAATACAACATAAATAAATAAATTGGAAAACAAGGGAAACAAAACCAATGAAATGCTTGTCACAAACGATGATGTATACCTATTTAAATTCAAAACAATTCAATGATCAAGATGTGAAAACTTAAAAGTACAGCTGAAAGATATCTTCAAAGAAAAGAGCTAGCATCTTGTTTCCGACACGTTTCCAAAAAAGAAAGAATTACAAAAACCGTCCTCAAAAAGGTAAACGGTTACCTTGAGAGGCAAAAGGAATAGTCCCACTGGGTTTTGAACCCAGGACCTTCTGCGTGTGAAGCAGACGTGATAACCACTACACTATGGGACTGCGGGAGTGCGTGCAGAGACGACCCACACAGCTCGAAACGTGAGTTAGTTAAGACTTTGGATAGAAAACCTCAAGGGATGACTAGCAACAAAAAGAATTCCTCTAGTTTGCAGCACAAAGGAACATCTGCACTAGTCCCACTGGGTCTCGATCCCAGGACCTTCTGCGTGTTAAGCAGACGTGATAACCACTACACTATGGGACTTTGCTTTTGACTGCCTGTGGATCAAAGTGTAAATAAAAAAGAAAGCAGATGACATGCTGATTGCCAAGTAGGAAAAGGAAAAAGCAAATAGTCCCACTGGGTTTTGAACCCAGGACCTTCTGCGTGTGAAGCAGACGTGATAACCACTACACTATGGGACTGCGGGAGTGCGTGCAGTGATGACCCACACAGCTCGAAAGCTTAGTTAGTTGAGACTTTGGATAGAAAACCTCAAGGGATGGCTAGCAACAAAAGGAATTCCTCTGGTTTGCAGCTCAAAGGAACCTGTGCACTAGTCCCACTGGGTCTCGATCCCAGGACCTTCTGCGTGTTAAGCAGACGTGATAACCACTACACTATGGGACTTCGCTTTTGACTGCCTGCGGATCAAAGTGTAAATAAAAAAGAAAGCAGATGACATGCTGATTGCCAAGTAGGAAAAGGCAAAAGGAAATAGTCCCACTGGGTTTTGAACCCAGGACCTTCTGCGTGTAAAGCAGACGTGATAACCACTACACTATGAGACTGCATGAGTAGCTGGCATAAGGGTTAAAAAAAAACAACAAAAAAATACAACATAAATAAATAAATTGGAAAACAAGGGAAACAAAACCAATGAAATGCTTGTCACAAACGACGATGTATACCTATTTAAATTCAAAACAATTCAATGATCAAGATGTGAAAACTTAAAAGTACAGCTGAAAGATATCTTCAAAGAAAAGAGCTAGCATCTTGTTTCCGACACGTTTCCAAAAAAGAAAGAATTACAAAAACCGTCCTCAAAAAGGTAAACGGTTACCTTGAGAGGCAAAAGGAATAGTCCCACTGGGTTTTGAACCCAGGACCTTCTGCGTGTGAAGCAGACGTGATAACCACTACACTATGGGACTGCGGGAGTGCGTGCAGTGACGACCCACACAGCTCGAAAGCTGAGTTAGTTAAGACTTTAGATAGAAAACCTCAAGGGATGTCTAGCAACAAAAAGAATTCCTCTAGTTTGCAGCACAAAGGAACATCTGCACTAGTCCCACTGGGTCTCGATCCCAGGACCTTCTGCGTGTTAAGCAGACGTGATAACCACTACACTATGGGACTTTGCTTTTGACTGCTTGTGGATCAAAGTGTAAATAAAAAAGAAAGCAGATGACATGCTGATTGCCAAGTAGGAAAAGGAAAAAGCAAATAGTCCCACTGGGTTTTGAACCCAGGACCTTCTGCGTGTGAAGCAGACGTGATAACCACTACACTATGGGACTGCGGGAGTGCGTGCAGTGATGACCCACACAGCTCGAAAGCTTAGTTAGTTGAGACTTTGGATAGAAAACCTCAAGGGATGGCTAGCAACAAAAGGAATTCCTCTGGTTTGCAGCTCAAAGGAACCTGTGCACTAGTCCCACTGGGTCTCGATCCCAGGACCTTCTGCGTGTTAAGCAGACGTGATAACCACTACACTATGGGACTTTGCTTTTGACTGCCTGCGGATCAAAGTGTAAATAAAAAAGAAAGCAGATGACATGCTGATTGCCAAGTAGGAAAAGGCAAAAGGAAATAGTCCCACTGGGTTTTGAACCCAGGACCTTCTGCGTGTAAAGCAGACGTGATAACCACTACACTATGAGACTGCATGAGTAGCTGGCATAAGGGTTAAAAAAAAACAACAAAAAAATACAACATAAATAAATAAATTGGAAAACAAGGGAAACAAAACCAATGAAATGCTTGTCACAAACGACGATGTATACCTATTTAAATTCAAAACAATTCAATGATCAAGATGTGAAAACTTAAAAGTACAGCTGAAAGATATCTTCAAAGAAAAGAGCTAGCATCTTGTTTCCGACACGTTTCCAAAAAAGAAAGAATTACAAAAACCGTCCTCAAAAAGGTAAACGGTTACCTTGAGAGGCAAAAGGAATAGTCCCACTGGGTTTTGAACCCAGGACCTTCTGCGTGTGAAGCAGACGTGATAACCACTACACTATGGGACTGCGGGAGTGCGTGCAGTGACGACCCACACAGCTCGAAAGCTTAGTTAGTTAAGACTTTGGATAGAAAACCTCAAGGGATGACTAGCAACAAAAAGAATTCCTCTAGTTTGCAGCACAAAGGAACATCTGCACTAGTCCCACTGGGTCTCGATCCCAGGACCTTCTGCGTGTTAAGCAGACGTGATAACCACTACACTATGGGACTTTGCTTTTGACTGCCTGTGGATCAAAGTGTAAATAAAAAAGAAAGCAGATGACATGCTGATTGCCAAGTAGGAAAAGGAAAAAGCAAATAGTCCCACTGGGTTTTGAACCCAGGACCTTCTGCGTGTGAAGCAGACGTGATAACCACTACACTATGGGACTGCGGGAGTGCGTGCAGTGATGACCCACACAGCTCGAAAGCTTAGTTAGTTGAGACTTTGGATAGAAAACCTCAAGGGATGGCTAGCAACAAAAGGAATTCCTCTGGTTTGCAGCTCAAAGGAACCTGTGCACTAGTCCCACTGGGTCTCGATCCCAGGACCTTCTGCGTGTTAAGCAGACGTGATAACCACTACACTATGGGACTTCGCTTTTGACTGCCTGCGGATCAAAGTGTAAATAAAAAAGAAAGCAGATGACATGCTGATTGCCAAGTAGGAAAAGGCAAAAGGAAATAGTCCCACTGGGTTTTGAACCCAGGACCTTCTGCGTGTAAAGCAGACGTGATAACCACTACACTATGAGACTGCATGAGTAGCTGGCATAAGGGTTAAAAAAAAACAACAAAAAAATACAACATAAATAAATAAATTGGAAAACAAGGGAAACAAAACCAATGAAATGCTTGTCACAAACGACGATGTATACCTATTTAAATTCAAAACAATTCAATGATCAAGATGTGAAAACTTAAAAGTACAGCTGAAAGATATCTTCAAAGAAAAGAGCTAGCATCTTGTTTCCGACACGTTTCCAAAAAAGAAAGAATTACAAAAACCGTCCTCAAAAAGGTAAACGGTTACCTTGAGAGGCAAAAGGAATAGTCCCACTGGGTTTTGAACCCAGGACCTTCTGCGTGTGAAGCAGACGTGATAACCACTACACTATGGGACTGCGGGAGTGCGTGCAGTGACGACCCACACAGCTCGAAACGTGAGTTAGTTAAGACTTTGGATAGAAAACCTCAAGGGATGACTAGCAACAAAAAGAATTCCTCTAGTTTGCAGCACAAAGGAACATCTGCACTAGTCCCACTGGGTCTCGATCCCAGGACCTTCTGCGTGTTAAGCAGACGTGATAACCACTACACTATGGGACTTTGCTTTTGACTGCCTGTGGATCAAAGTGTAAATAAAAAAGAAAGCAGATGACATGCTGATTGCCAAGTAGGAAAAGGAAAAAGCAAATAGTCCCACTGGGTTTTGAACCCAGGACCTTCTGCGTGTGAAGCAGACGTGATAACCACTACACTATGGGACTGCGGGAGTGCGTGCAGTGACGACCCACACAGCTCGAAAGCTTAGTTAGTTAAGACTTTGGATAGAAAACCTCAAGGGATGACTAGCAACAAAAAGAATTCCTCTAGTTTGCAGCACAAAGGAACATCTGCACTAGTCCCACTGGGTCTCGATCCCAGGACCTTCTGCGTGTTAAGCAGACGTGATAACCACTACACTATGGGACTTTGCTTTTGACTGCCTGTGGATCAAAGTGTAAATAAAAAAGAAAGCAGATGACATGCTGATTGCCAAGTAGGAAAAGGAAAAAGCAAATAGTCCCACTGGGTTTTGAACCCAGGACCTTCTGCGTGTGAAGCAGACGTGATAACCACTACACTATGGGACTGCGGGAGTGCGTGCAGTGATGACCCACACAGCTCGAAAGCTTAGTTAGTTGAGACTTTGGATAGAAAACCTCAAGGGATGGCTAGCAACAAAAGGAATTCCTCTGGTTTGCAGCTCAAAGGAACCTGTGCACTAGTCCCACTGGGTCTCGATCCCAGGACCTTCTGCGTGTTAAGCAGACGTGATAACCACTACACTATGGGACTTCGCTTTTGACTGCCTGCGGATCAAAGTGTAAATAAAAAAGAAAGCAGATGACATGCTGATTGCCAAGTAGGAAAAGGCAAAAGGAAATAGTCCCACTGGGTTTTGAACCCAGGACCTTCTGCGTGTAAAGCAGACGTGATAACCACTACACTATGAGACTGCATGAGTAGCTGGCATAAGGGTTAAAAAAAAACAACAACAAAAATACAACATAAATAAATAAATTGGAAAACAAGGGAAACAAAACCAATGAAATGCTTGTCACAAACGATGATGTATACCTATTTAAATTCAAAACAATTCAATGATCAAGATGTGAAAACTTAAAAGTACAGCTGAAAGATATCTTCAAAGAAAAGAGCTAGCATCTTGTTTCCGACACGTTTCCAAAAAAGAAAGAATTACAAAAACCGTCCTCAAAAAGGTAAACGGTTACCTTGAGAGGCAAAAGGAATAGTCCCACTGGGTTTTGAACCCAGGACCTTCTGCGTGTGAAGCAGACGTGATAACCACTACACTATGGGACTGCGGGAGTGCGTGCAGAGACGACCCACACAGCTCGAAAGCTTAGTTAGTTAAGACTTTGGATAGAAAACCTCAAGGGATGACTAGCAACAAAAAGAATTCCTCTAGTTTGCAGCACAAAGGAACATCTGCACTAGTCCCACTGGGTCTCGATCCCAGGACCTTCTGCGTGTTAAGCAGACGTGATAACCACTACACTATGGGACTTTGCTTTTGACTGCCTGTGGATCAAAGTGTAAATAAAAAAGAAAGCAGATGACATGCTGATTGCCAAGTAGGAAAAGGAAAAAGCAAATAGTCCCACTGGGTTTTGAACCCAGGACCTTCTGCGTGTGAAGCAGACGTGATAACCACTACACTATGGGACTGCGGGAGTGCGTGCAGTGATGACCCACACAGCTCGAAAGCTTAGTTAGTTGAGACTTTGGATAGAAAACCTCAAGGGATGGCTAGCAACAAAAGGAATTCCTCTGGTTTGCAGCTCAAAGGAACCTGTGCACTAGTCCCACTGGGTCTCGATCCCAGGACCTTCTGCGTGTTAAGCAGACGTGATAACCACTACACTATGGGACTTCGCTTTTGACTGCCTGCGGATCAAAGTGTAAATAAAAAAGAAAGCAGATGACATGCTGATTGCCAAGTAGGAAAAGGCAAAAGGAAATAGTCCCACTGGGTTTTGAACCCAGGACCTTCTGCGTGTAAAGCAGACGTGATAACCACTACACTATGAGACTGCATGAGTAGCTGGCATAAGGGTTAAAAAAAAACAACAAAAAAATACAACATAAATAAATAAATTGGAAAACAAGGGAAACAAAACCAATGAAATGCTTGTCACAAACGACGATGTATACCTATTTAAATTCAAAACAATTCAATGATCAAGATGTGAAAACTTAAAAGTACAGCTGAAAGATATCTTCAAAGAAAAGAGCTAGCATCTTGTTTCCGACACGTTTCCAAAAAAGAAAGAATTACAAAAACCGTCCTCAAAAAGGTAAACGGTTACCTTGAGAGGCAAAAGGAATAGTCCCACTGGGTTTTGAACCCAGGACCTTCTGCGTGTGAAGCAGACGTGATAACCACTACACTATGGGACTGCGGGAGTGCGTGCAGTGACGACCCACACAGCTCGAAAGCTTAGTTAGTTAAGACTTTGGATAGAAAACCTCAAGGGATGACTAGCAACAAAAAGAATTCCTCTAGTTTGCAGCACAAAGGAACATCTGCACTAGTCCCACTGGGTCTCGATCCCAGGACCTTCTGCGTGTTAAGCAGACGTGATAACCACTACACTATGGGACTTTGCTTTTGACTGCCTGTGGATCAAAGTGTAAATAAAAAAGAAAGCAGATGACATGCTGATTGCCAAGTAGGAAAAGGAAAAAGCAAATAGTCCCACTGGGTTTTGAACCCAGGACCTTCTGCGTGTGAAGCAGACGTGATAACCACTACACTATGGGACTGCGGGAGTGCGTGCAGTGATGACCCACACAGCTCGAAAGCTTAGTTAGTTGAGACTTTGGATAGAAAACCTCAAGGGATGGCTAGCAACAAAAGGAATTCCTCTGGTTTGCAGCTCAAAGGAACCTGTGCACTAGTCCCACTGGGTCTCGATCCCAGGACCTTCTGCGTGTTAAGCAGACGTGATAACCACTACACTATGGGACTTCGCTTTTGACTGCCTGCGGATCAAAGTGTAAATAAAAAAGAAAGCAGATGACATGCTGATTGCCAAGTAGGAAAAGGAAAAAGCAAATAGTCCCACTGGGTTTTGAACCCAGGACCTTCTGCGTGTGAAGCAGACGTGATAACCACTACACTATGGGACTGCGGGAGTGCGTGCAGTGATGACCCACACAGCTCGAAAGCTTAGTTAGTTGAGACTTTGGATAGAAAACCTCAAGGGATGGCTAGCAACAAAAGGAATTCCTCTAGGTTTGCAGCTCAAAGGAACCTGTGCACTAGTCCCACTGGGTCTCGATCCCAGGACCTTCTGCGTGTTAAGCAGACGTGATAACCACTACACTATGGGACTTCGCTTTTGACTGCCTGCGGATCAAAGTGTAAATAAAAAAGAAAGCATATGGGGGGGCGGAGCCAGCTAGTGACCAAGATGGTCGCATCGCATGGGAGCTCCGTGATACAAATTACCTAATATATCTTCCTAAAGCCTAAAACTCGCACAATATATATAGAAAGGAGGAAAATAGTTGTGTGGAGGACTGATATGCACAGAGAGATAAATAACAAGTCTGTCGTCTCAGGTAAATCACATGCCTATGTCAGAGGGGGCCGCAACGCGCAGCAAGACACCGCCATAACCTATTCATACAGCACAGTCATAGCTGGCGGAGTTTCTAAGTACCCGATACTTGGGGATTTGCCCTGTTGGTCCTCATGAGAAGTTGTGTCTCACAGTATACAGATAGCGTTACATCGGCGGAGAAACATCCCACTCGCTGTCGGTCATCATGCTGCTTACCGCGCTGCATGAGGAGATCACACAATTGCTACAGGCACATTTAATGAGGCTGGAGATCTCTATGGTGGAGGTTTTTAAGAATGCCTATAATGTAAAAGCCCCATGCATGCCTCACACAACTGCAACTATGGTACCTGATAAGCCGGTGTTTTGTAGGATGGACAGCACAGCCCACGAGGTGAATTACCACTGTGGGGAAGATCCTGATGGCCATAACAGCTTGGCATCCACTGTTGAGGAAGCCTCGTGGTCCCCTACCGGAACAGAGTCTGGGACACACTTTACCCCACATCCTGACTTGGCCCCACTACGAGGGCATCACACTGTGCACAACCAGCTTCTACGGATCTTTGGGGAGCCGGTGGATCTTGCTGCTGAGCATGGTGAGCTGAATTTTGACACCATTATACTTACCGGAGCGACACCCTGGAAATCCGTTAGCCAGTCCTGCAGTGCAATAGATATAGAAGGATGCTCTCCTGTACCGGACACTTTCCCCTTGAGACCTGTATCCTGCCTGGCCTATCCCTACCATAGAGCATCCGCTTCATATGCCTCAATAGCGGGTGGGGGCAGCCTTGGGAGCAGGAATGAAAATTTATTTTGCCTGGCAGGAAGGATCCTCATTTCACAGGTTCGCCAAAAAAAAGGTATTGGTTAAACGACCCGGAGTCCTTACCCTGCCCGGTGTTTTGGTCAGGTCTCTAGTGAACCACTGGACATTTAATTTGGAACATGTGTGAACTTAATAATACCACCAAGGACACTCCCCTGGATAATTTCTTCTAAGCTTTGACCCTGGTACCCCACCTCTGGACATGAACATGTTATTTTATTTAAGGTTAAGTGGGTACTTATAGTTATATTGGTCACAGCAATGGCTGGGTTGAAACACATGATGTCTAAACATTTAAGTTTGCTATATATAATAATTCTAGCTACCTAGTTTGGGCGCAACCCTGCTTTGAGAATGTATGATCTATTGTTTTCTAGTTTTATATTTTATTCTGACCTGGCATTGCATCCCAATAGCAGAATATTCAGCAATGTTGGATGTTTGTACCGTAACCATACACGAATATCACTTACATTAGTCATGGATAAAAAGAGTTACGTCAGAATACCATTGTAAGTAGAGATAGGCTATAAGGTCAAACAGAGAGAGGCAGACAGTGCAAAAGAAATTTGTGCATATATAACTGTGTTCAATAGTCCCACTGGGTTTTGAACCCAGGACCTTCTGCGTGTGAAGCAGACATGATAACCACTACACTGTGGGACTGCGGGAGTGCGTGCAGTGACGACCCACACAGCTCGAAAGCTTAGTTAGTTAAAGTGATGGTAAACTATTGTTACTTCGAATTAACGGTTTTGTTAGTTGTCAAAAAATAATGTGAGTTTCATTCATCAATTCGTTTACATCGCAATCTAAAAAACAATATTTATTTCTGAACATTCTATTTTCTTACTCTTATCCTCCTCCCGTACCACGGCCGCCATTAATATTCCGCCGGTTACTTTTTTTGAGTAACCAGTGACAGCGCAGGCCAGTCGGCGACACTCCTCTTTCCTAACACGCCCTTGAAATGATCTGCGCATGCCTTAACTTTTGTTTTGGTTTCAGAGAGCGCTCTACATCGGAATTGTGCGCATGCTCAGTATTTACTGACAACGAAATCGCAACATTTTATTTGAACTAATAGCGGATGAAACATTCTATCTGGCAAGTTTTTTTTTTTTAACTTTATGTGTGCTTGCAAATTTTATGTATGCTTTATTTCATAACAATTATTACAAGAACATGACGGTTTGCTTCTAAAATTATGAGTCTTTTATTAAAAAAGCCAAAGACTGATTTTAATATTATAATAGTTAATTAGGTACATGCAAATCATGTTATATATAGAAAAAGAAGAAACGATTATTACATTTAGATATCAATAGAAGAATAAATATAAATAGAAGAGTTTAGACATCCAAAAAATGTTTTAATAAAAAGAAAAAAAGTGCAATCTAAAAAGGGTGATATATATATATATATATATATATATAAATATATATATATATATATATATATATATAAATATATATATATATATATATATATATATATAAATATATATATATATATATATATATATAAATATATATATAAATATATATATATATTTATATATATATATATATATATATATATATATATATTTTTTTTTTATATATATATATAGATATAGATATAGATACATAGAACACAATATGCAAGCAAGTAAACCAAAAATATTTTGTTAATTTTTTTTATAAATTTATTTTATCATCATCATCAAATATAGTTATATAGTAAATATATTTACATCAATATCTAAAATCATAATTAGTGGATATCATTATGTTAAAATTAATTTTTGATTTAAGTAATATTTTTTTTAATACTCATAATAGAAGAGTGAAAAAATAGCTATTAGTAATGTTTACTATCTTACAATAATGTACTATTGAATAAAAAATAAGATAATATAAGTAAAGATAAAGTAATGTTTAGCGCTCTCTCTCTCCCACCATTCTCTTTTAATTGATCTATATACACCCCTCTCTTTTGCTCTCTCTCTAACCCACTCTCTCCCCCCCCCTCTCTTTCCCCCCCCTCTCTCCCCCCTCTCTTTCCCCACCCTCTCTTTCCCCCCTCTCTTTCAACACCCTCTCTTTCCCCCCTCTCTCTCCCCCACCCTCTCTCTGCCCCCTCAATCTTTTTTTAAAAAAAAACCCTCTCTCTCTTGCCCATCACCTTTATCTTTCCTACCACCTCTCACTCTTACCCTCTCTCTCAACACTCTCTATACACCCCTATCACTATTTCTCTCTCCCACCCTCTATCTCTCTCTCTTCCTCCCTTTCTCTTTATCTATCTCTTCATCCTCTATCTATCTTTACTCGCACCCCTCTCTCCCCGACTCTTTCTCAAACCCACTCTCTTTCTAACCCCCTCTGTATCCAACCCTCTTTTTTTTCTCTAAACCACTCTCTCTCCACCCTCTCTCTCTTGTCCACCGCCTCTCTTCCTCCACCCTCTCTCTCTTGTCCACCCCCTCTCTCTCAAACCTCTCTATCCCTCAACTCTCTCTATTTCTCTATACCCCCTCTCTTTATCTCTCTCTTCCCCCTCTCTCTCTCTATTTACAACACCTGCTTTCATCCCCCCCCCTCTCTCTCTCTCTTCACAACTCACTCTCTTTCTCCTGCCCTCTCTATCCCCCCTCTCTCTCTTTCCCATCCCCTCTCTCTATTTCACACCCACTCTATCCACCATCTCTCTCTTTCCCATCCCCTCTCTCTCTTTCCCACCCACTATATCTCCACCCTATCTTTTTTTTCAACTCCTCTCTCTCTCTCTCTCTCTCTCTCTCTCTCTCATCCTCTCTCTCTCTCTCACCCCTCTCTCTCTCTCACCCCTCTCTATCCCTAAACTCTCTCTATTTCTCTAAACCCCCTCTCTTTATCTCTCTCTTCCCCCTCTCTCTCTCTTTATTTCACACACCCTCTTTCTCTAAATTCTCTCTCCAACACACTCTCTTTCTCCCGCCCTCTCTATCCCCCCTGTCTTTCCCATTCACTCTCTCTCTTTCCCACCCACTCTCTCTCAACCCTATCTCTCTTTTCCACACCCTCTCTCTCTCACATTCTCTTTTACACCCCCTCTATCTCCCACCCTCTCTCTCACTCTCTCTCTCTCTCTCTCTCTCTCACTCTCTCTCACAATCTCTCTCTTTTCAAAAACCTCTCTCTCCCACCCTCTCTATCACCCCTCTCTCACTCACCCTCTCTCTATTTACCACCACCTCTCTTTTCCACTCTCTCTTATCCGCTCTCTCTCTTTTACATCACCTCTCTCTCCCACCCTCTCTCCCAATATCTTTCACCCCTCTCTGTCCCTCAATTATCTCTTTTTCTCTATACCACCCTCTTTTTCTCTTCCATACCCCTCTCTCTCTATTTCCCACACCCTCTTTCACCCCCTCTCTCTCTCCAAAACACTATCTTTCTCCTGCCCTCTCTATCCCCCCCTCTCTCTATTTCACACCCACTCTCTTTCCACCCTATCTCTCTTTTCCACACCCTCTCTCACTCTCTTATCCTCTCTCACACTCTCTTTCTTTTCAATCTACTATCTCTCCCACCCTCTCTCTCTCCCTCTCTCTCATACCTCTCTATCCCACAACTCTCTATATTTCTCTATACCCCCCTATCTTTATCTCTCTCTCTCTATTTCCAACACCCTCTCTCTCCCACCTCTCTCTCTCTCTATCTCCTACTCTCTATTTATCACGCCCTCTATTTCCCTCAGTCTCTCTCTTTACCATCCACTCTCCCACTTTTCCACCCCCTCTCCCTCTTTCCCAAGCCCTCTATCTCCACCCTATATCTCTTTTCCAACCCCTCTCTCTCTCCCACCCTCTATCTCACCCTCTCTCTCTTTACCACCAACTCTCTCTCACACCCTCTCTCACACCACCTCTCTCACCCTCTCTCTCTCTAAACTCTCTATTTCTCTATACCCCCCACTCTTTATCTCTCTCTCTTTTCCCTCTTTCTATTTCACCCCACATTATCTCTCCCACCCATCTCTCTCCCATTCCTCTCCCCCCCCCTCTCTCTCTCAAACCCACTCTCTTTCTCTACCATCTCTATCCCTCCTCTCTCTATTTCCCACCACCTCTCTCTCCACCAATTCTCTCTCTTTATATATATATGATAGATCAATATTTTTTTTTTATTATTTTTTTTTTTTTAAATCTAATTGTTAAATTTATTATGTTATATTTATCAATTAATATTTCAGTATATAATGGCTACTGCAAACGGATTGGTACGTACTATGATGGATCTGGACGAGGATGAGTATAATTCAATGGTATGTAATAATGACAACTTATTTAAAAAAAATTTTTTTAATTAGAATTAAAATTATTTTTTTAATTCAAAATGTTTATATTTTTTATTTGACAGATGTCACAATTACTAGAAGAACGATATTCACAGCCTTTGCTATTTGATGTATCACAGACACATGAATGGGATCCAAGACGAAATGAAAGAGACATTCATACAGATAGTGAAACATCAACAAATGATACTGAAGATAATGTTGATGACAGTGAAGACAGAGAACATTTAGAAAAATTAGATTGGTGTATGTGTGGCAATTGTAGTTTAATGCCAACTATAGTTGAAAGCATTTGCTGCCGTGAGAGTGAAAAAGTTGTGAGTAACATTCCAGATGGTGCTACCTGCATCACAGACCATGAATATCACCAGTCAATTACAGATCGTATATATTTGTACAGGATGTCTAAAATTACTAAGAGCAATGGACCAATGCGTTTCCAGGGTGGACAACCTCTGACAGAAAGGTAAAATATATTGCTTCATTCAAAAATAATTACATTCAAAAATTTAAATATAAATAATATATAGCGCTACCACGATCAAACTAGAACTAACACTAAAATTTTATTACAAGAATAGTGTGTAAGATTTTTAAAGAGTGCAGTCTACTGTTGTTTCAGAACTGCTTTTACATTATCCAAATACACCTGGATGCAGCTTCTGCTGCATACATGTGTATTATTTCAACAACCTACAATCAAGTTTTATTAGGAAAAGGGCAGGTTGTTTTAAGCAGCTGCATACAGGTATATTCTTTCAACACCGTTCCATCTTTGTATATTCATTTTATTTTATTCTATTGCTAAAAATGTTTTTGAATAACAATATTTTTTTTTATTATTTTTTCCATATATTAAAGTTTATACTACCTCTATTTTACTCTCCATCTTCATCCTCTTTTTTGCTCTCCCTCTCAACACTGTTATTTTCTCTCTCTATATCTCCTCTATTTTTAAATATTTTAATTTCTTGTTTCTCTGTCTATCAACTCTATTTTGAAGTCTCTCTCAATAAGGACTTTCAAAACAATATTTTGATCTATACTTTATTCTCTATTGATCTCCATCTCCACACTCAATTTTTTTTTAAATCTATGTCTCCTCTATTTTGCTCTTTATCTACCTTTAAATTTTTTTATTATATCTCTCTTAGCCATTTTATATTATTTACTTTACAAGAGTTTAATTTGATCTCTCTATATCTAAACTCTATTTTGCTCTATATAACTTAATTTTTCAGTCAACATCTCCCCTCTCTATTGCTCTCCCTCTTCAATAACATATATATTTTGATCTCTATTTGAACA
Source organism: Bombina bombina (assembly GCF_027579735.1). Classification (NCBI taxonomy): domain Eukaryota; kingdom Metazoa; phylum Chordata; class Amphibia; order Anura; family Bombinatoridae; genus Bombina; species Bombina bombina. The sequence continues at coordinate 194,315,499 of NC_069499.1, forward strand.
CCATCTTTTTTTCTTTTCCTCTTCGATATTTTTTTAATCTATATGTAACTCAAATAGATTTTGGTATATCTACCATCTATTTCTCTCTATCACACCTCTCCTTTGCTCTAGCACTCCTCACCTCACTTTAAAATATTTTTTCAATATTGAATAAAATGAAAAAATATCCTCTGTTGCTCTCTCTCTCTCCTACTCTCTCCTTTGATTTCTCGATCAACACAAGATTTTGCTATATATAAAATTTAACTCTCAATAATAACTTTCAATTTTTGGCTTATAAATCATTCATGCCATCTATTTAGATCTCCCTCTCCTCCCTTCCAACCTCACTTTTGCTCTCTATTTCTCTCTCTAAACATTATTTTGCTTACTATCTCACCACTGTATTCTTTGAATATATATAATTAAAATAATTATAAATTAATTATTTCTATATAAATGTAATAAATAAATATTTTGAATACATTTAAATTTAAGTATTACATTTATTATTTTTTATAGGGCTTACCGTAAACTGGCTTACAGAAGCTACACATGCTTCATACATGATTATCTAGGTCCAAAAAAACCGCATACCTATACCTTCTTGTGTTGTGAACAGTATTAGAAGGGCATTTCCAGCACCTGACAACATTTACGTCGGATTCCATTATCCGGAAGATGATGGACCCGCATCTCAAATGATTCTCGATTAAAAAAATATATATTGAAGTTTCAATATAAGTTGTTTATTGTTTAATTGATAGATATATAGATTTATATATATTTTTACGAAGTGAATATTTAGCAATTTTTTGAATAGTTTTTTTATGTTTTGAAAAAGTGTTTAAGATTTATACATTTTTTTTTATTATTTTTTTAAAGGATTCTAATTAAAATATACATTCTTGTTTCTTTATTTATTTAATTTATGTCTCGATTATCGATAAAAAAAAATATATTTTTCAAGAATGATAATGCTTTGTTCATTGTGTCTAGTTAATTAAAAAATTGAAATTGCACAATTTGAGATATATGTTCAAAAATGTATTTGAACATTTTTTTTGGAAAATTGTTTGGAAAGCATATATTTTTATGCGTTTTTTTATTAACATGCTTGTAAGTAAAATATTAAAATTTTAAAATTTATAAAGATATTGTGATATGTTTAATCTTAAAAATTGCTTTTGTGTGTTCATTTACAATATTTATTTAAAAAACATTTTTTTTTTATTTAATTATTATTGCATGTCTTAGTAAGTCATAAACTTGATGCTTCTGTGCTCTGGTTATTTTAGTTAGTGATCGATAATCCATTAAAATTTTTGTGATAATGTATGTTACATACTAATAGATATATTTAATTACATTCATAAGCACAAATATAAAATGTAAACTTAGAAGTTTTAATAATTTTAATTATGTTAATTAATTTATTGCATGCATTGAAGGTTCTACACAAGGGCACACAAAAGAGACATTGCCAAGGTTCAAATGTCCTTGGCCCCACTATTGTGCCCCCCCTGAGCTGGCCACTGATACGAATGATCTGCATGTTTGCATGTATGTATGTTTGTATATGTTTCTGTATTTATTTTTGTGTATATATATATATATATATATATATATAAATTTATGTTTGTATATATGTGTGTTTATATGTGTACGTTAGGTGTCTTTATATGTGTATGTTATGTGTGTTTATATGTGTACGTTATGTCTGTTTGTGTGTATATGTATGTATATGTATGTGTGTGCATATAGATAGATAGATATAGAGACAGAGATATAGATATATAGATATATAGAGATAGAGATATAGCTATAGATATAGCGATAGATAGAGATATATAGAGATAGAGATATATTAGATTGTATGTCTGTGTGTATATATATATATATATATTTATATATATATATATATATACATACACACAAAGATACATACATACATATGTAACAAACATAAATACAAAATAATTCTATATATATATATATATTTATTTATATACTCACACACAAACACACACATATATATATATATATATATATATATAAATATATCAGTATGTAAGTGTGTGTGTGTATGTATGTATGTATATATATTATATATATATATATATATATATATATATATATATATAATTTTTTATAAAAAAACTTTTAGCCACAGATTAAACAATGACCCAACGTGGGCAAAACAGTAAAATTTGTCTTTAACTTTAAATTGATTGCATGTGAAGGAGATTGATTTATTAAATATTTGATTTTTATTTCAATACCTTCCTCACTCACATTTTTCAAATTCTCAATACATTCATTCCTCAACTCCTTTACTACATCAAATCAATGAATTATTACAGCACCTACATACCGTATTTGTTTACTTTCAGACCTTTTTTTATTAAAACTTAATTCCCTTGATCAATTATTTCACTAATTTCTTAAACCAGAATTTAATATTATCAACAACCAATTATATCTTCTCTTGCTCAATCACTAATTTATATAATTTCTCTAGCTTTTATAACGTTATCTTCTTCTCTCTTTTTCATATTGGTGATGAATTATTTTGATATTCCATTAATTCTATCATCATATATGTTAGTCTTTTACTATAATTGTATTTTTTAATAGTTCATATATAATTTATTTATTAAACACTGTACTAATTTATTTTTTTAAAAAAAATATTTTTTTTAATTGGGTGGTGAGGCATCATATTATTGATTGCCTATGGCATCAATAAACCAAAAAAAATGTCTGTAATAAATATATTATATAGTAATGAATTTTAAATAACAATAAAATTCAATTAATATAATAAAATAAAGTGTAATGAAGATTGATACAATCATTATAATTGAAAATGAAATTTATAAGACACACATTAAATTGATAATTTTGAAAAATTTACATTTATTTTTAAAAATCAAGTATTTTCTGAAGTTTAAAATATTTTTTAAATTTTCTTCAAAAAATAAAGTTACATTCACTTTAATTAACACATTTTTAAAAAAAAAATAAAACCAAACAAAATATGTCAATTATATTTAGACAAATATTTGTAATCCAATTACTCAAAAAAATTTTTTGGAAATCTAGTTATTTTTTTCTGTAAAAGTTCACTTTTGGGTGGTCTTGGTGTTGATGCTATATTTGTAGGCAAAGAAGGATTTTTTGAAACCCAATCATGGCCAATTGTATCTTCAACCAGATCAAGTACATAAGTATTCATTTCAGAAATATGAGTCATGTCCATCTTTTCATAGACTGGTCTTAGAAGCCACTCCTTCTTACTTTTAGGATAATAAAAATTAAACCTCAATTGTCCAAAACAACCACTTTCTTCGGTGGGATATTTTATTCGAGCTTGTACTCTGGATGAGTTCTTATTATGAGCAATTGCAGACAATTTTGTTCGTGTATCCATGGCATCCATTTTAAAATGCACTCTTTTGGGTCTATATTTTAGAACAAAGCTATGGAATGCTTCCAAAGATCCTGTATGGCAAAAAAATCGTAGATGGTATAAATCTTTTTCTATTTGTCCATTACATACTAAATTTTGAAGTTCATGGAAAGCCTCGGAATTTTTTTTTAACCATTTTCTTTCACGCACCTCATCATTAGTTATAGTGTCGTGAAGGCAAGATTTATCTTCCTCATCTTCCTTCCAAGAATGGACGTTGATGACATGATATAAAGTCGATTTCCACATTTGCATCAATTTAGATGTATCTCCTTTGCATAACATGCAACATGTCCAAAGATGATTGGCCAATGAATTCAACCAAGGCATAATTTCCTTGCATTCTTTTTTTCTGCTACTAGCGATAATTTTTTTCTTTAAGCTTTTTGTATAATGCCATAAATCGAATTGATGATGAATTTTGGGGTATTCTTCGCGGAGAATCTTCCGAATACTAACGTGTCTGTCTGTGGCCATTATAAAGCAAAAAATGCCGTCCATCAACAAGCTATTCAAAGACTGTCTAAAACCTTTGGCCTCCATCGCCACAGAAGATGTGGTTTCAGAAACCTGAACAACCTGTAAATCCAATATTTTTTTGGTACTATCTTCCATAATTGTATAAGTACAGTACTTGGCTGAAAAGCCAGGACTGTCACATTGTCCATCTCCGGTTAGTGTTAGTGCTTTCCCTTTCATTTAATTGATTAATTCTTGCCTTTCTTTTTTCCAATAGGTGTCCACAGTTGGAAACAAATATTCCTTTTGATATTTATAATAAGTTTGTTTAGATATAAAATAAATACCAAAGTAATTGAACATTTCTTGCACTTTATCAAATTGATTTCCAGAAAATAAGATGGAAGAACATGCTAAAATGTTACCGACTGGTTTACTTCCAATAGTTGGTTGACTGTTCCATAGTTTAGTCACATGTCCATCTTCACACTCTCCTGAAACTTCCATCATAGTCCCAACCATTCTTTTGATTATTGTCATTATTGGTGAGTTGCAAGGTATTAATGATTGACAAGGTACAAATTTCAGCAAATAATCCAAATTTTTTTCAAAAACTATTAATTTTTTACCATCAACATATTCTTTTGTTGAAAAATCAGGTATAATAGAATATTCATCCTCAGATTCTATGGTTGTTTCTGGAACATAGCTTTCGTCTTTTGAATACTGATTGATGTTCTCTATTTCAGATATATCTAGATTATCATTTGTTTGATCTAATGTATCCATCTCTTCTACTATTTCTACCAATGGATTTTCTTTAATAGGAATTGCAGTTTCTCTTTGAGAATTTTTTTGATCTGTTATTGAAGTTTCTGGAACCCTTACAGACTGTGGATCACTCATAGTCAAATCTACTGATGATTCTTTTGATTGTGACATTCTTGAACTATCGTAAATGCTTAATTCACAACTGACGTCTCCCATTGTCCATGTGTGTTGATTGCATTTTTTTATATTTCCGTGAAACATGGTTGACTTATTTTTTTTAGGAGTTTCAATATTAGTTTGAAGATTAACACTTAATGTACCAAAATAAGGTTGAAACTCAGTAAAATTGTCTGTTAATATTTTGTTTTCAGTAT
>NC_069499.1:194330553-194335553 GCF_027579735.1 Bombina bombina
GGGGGGCTGTATGATAATTAAAATAATTAAAAATTTGGAGGATGTCGTTTGGGACATTTACTAGGTATTAAAGTATAATGAAATATCTATATATGTATATACTGATATCTGGCCGAAAAGGTAAACTACAGTACAATAAGTATTTGTGTAAGGTGTGAAAAAAGGATTTATATTAAATATAAAATATGATATGAAAATGAGACAAATATATTAAAGATAATAAACATAAATTTAAATTAAATTAAAGTTTACTGGCAAGTAAGAATGTAGGATAAAAATATATATGTATATGTGATTACGTCTATACATATTTATATGTGAAAATATAAAAATCAATGGGAATAATAGAACCCAGATTTATATTAATGTATTTGGTTCAAGGTGTGTTATATTCTTCAAAGGAAGGCTGCTAGATCTATATCTGTATTCAGGCCATATGGTTTCCTAGTTTTCAATTTGTGGATCCAGTATGTTTCTCTCTTTCTTAACTGGAGTAACCTATTTTCTCCTACTTTATATGGGATATGTTCGATGGCCTTAATCTTTAGGCCTTCCACACTTTTTTCATGGAATTCCTCGAAGTGGGTACCAATGCCATACTCCGGTTTATCACTGGTGATGTTTTTTGTGTGTTCTAAGAATCTGGTCTTCAGTGTTCTTTTCGTTCTACCTATATATATTTTATTACAACTACAAGTTAATTGGTAAACAACAAATTCGGATTTGCAGTTCATCAAACTACTGATTTCAAATTTGTTGTTTTCATTGTCTGTAATCCATTTTTCTTCCTTGTTTTTACTGATATGTTCGCAACACACACAGTTTTTCCGGTTACATTTATAGAAACCTTTAGTTTTGGTTTTTAGACAATTTCCCTGAGTTGGTGCTTTTTTAGTTTTTAGTTTAGTGGGAGCTAGTATGTTTTTAATATTTGTATTTTTCTTGTAGGTAATTTTAGGTTTCTCCGGTAGTGTTTCCTTTAGAAAGGGATCCTTTCTGAGCAGATGCCAGTGCTTATTCAATATTTTTTCAATGTTTTTGGCTCCACTATTGTATGTGGTAATAAACCTGGGGCAAATAGTGTAATCCATATCTGTATTATTTTTATTTATTGTTTTTTTCAAGTTTAGTAGATTATCTCGGTCTATTTTGCTTACTCTCTCATAAGCCTTATCTACTATTTTCCTGTTATATTTTTTGTTATAAAACTTTTGTTTGAGGACACTTGCTGTTTCTTCAAAATCTTGTTTTTTAGAGCAATTTCTTTTTATTCGCTGGAACTGACCGTACGGAATATTACTGATCCATTTCATGTGATGGTTGCTCGTGGCGTGCAAGTAGCCATTTGTGTCAGTGTCTTTGGTGTAAATTTTTGTTTCTATCTGTTCGTTTTCAATAAATATAGTGATATCTAGAAAATGTATTTCTCTCTTGCTCCATGTATTAGTGAATTTCAGATTCCAGTTGTTGTTATTGATATGATGGACAAATTCTTCAAAGTGCTTTTCATCTCCGTTCCAGATGATTATGATATCATCAATGAACCTTTTCCATGTAATTATATGTTTCAAGAATGTGTTATTTTTCCATATGTGTTGGTCCTCAAAAGCTCCCATGTACATATTGGCAAAACTAGGCGCAAACTTGGTGCCCATTGCCGTGCCAAATTTTTGGAGGAAAATTTTATTTTCAAATGCAAAGTAATTTTTGGTGAGAATAAAGTTAATTGCTTCCCCAATGAAGGAAATTTGTTCTTTTTTAATATTTGTATCTGATGTAAGAATTTGGTCCACTGCACTTATACCTTTACTGTGTGGTATAGATGTGTATAGTGCAGTTACATCCAATGTTGCAAGTGAGTAGTTGTTATCCCAACAAGTGTCTTTCAATAATGTGAGTAGGTGTGGAGTGTCCCTTAAGTATGACTTAATTGTTGGTACCACGGGCTGTAAGAAATGATCCACATATTCTGATAAATTACTAGTTAAACTGTTTATACCAGAAATGATTGGGCGTCCTGGAGGATTATTAATGTCCTTATGCACTTTTGGTAAGTGGTAGAATACTGCGGTTTTTATCATGTCTGTCGATAAGAATTTATTTTCATCATCGTCCAAAATGTTTTCTTTCTTAGCATTTCTTAATAATTGTGCATATTCATCTGCGAATTGGTTGGTGGGGTCTTTTGGTAGTACTTCATAGGTCTCTGTATCTGACAGTATCCTATTTGCTTCGCTAATATAATCTCCTTTGTTTTGTATTACTATAGAACCACCTTTATCAGCTTCTCTAAAGACCAGTGTTTCATCTTTACTTAGGTTCTTTAGGATTCTTTCTTCCTTACTTGTAAGATTTTTGTTGTCCAGTTTGAATGATTTACACATTGACTCTAAATCGTTGAGTACTAGGTCTTCAAACAATGAGATATATTATCCCTTAGCCTGAGTGGGATAAAATATTGATCTAGGTTTGAACCCACTGTGTTTCATGATTCTATTTGTTTCTAATTGTTCTGCTGTTTCCATATCTAATGATTCCAAGAGATTCAACGTTGGAATATCACTTTGTGTAAGGATAACTTCATTTGGTAGGCTTACATCTGTCATAGGTTCACAGGTATCTTTTTGGTCTTTGTTTTTCTTTTTGAAATACCGTTGTAAGGTCAGTTTTCTTATATATTTGTTACAGTCCATGAACAGTGAGAAGGCATCTGGTTTCTTACTATGGGCGAAGGAGAGGCCTTTTTTAAGAACATTCTCTTCTTCCCTAGTCAGAATTCTATCTGACAAGTTGAAGATTTTTACTAGGTCATTTTCATCAGGGTTTATACTGATTGTTGCCTTGAGTGCCAATTTTCTCTTCTTAGTTTGTTTCTGTTTACCTGCTCTGCATCCTCTTCCCCACTTTCTTTTCTTCTTTTTTGTGGGGTTGATCTTTGTAGTATTTGAAAATTCTTCTCCTGCTTTTCCACTCGGAGTCTTGGGGGGATGTATGGTCTCTGAAAGGACTCTTTTCTTTCTCTGAGTCCTAAAAAATGGGTATGTCCTTGCTCCATATTTTGTTGAGTTTTTGTTCTCCATTGACTACTAGATCCTTGATGTGTATCATCATAATCATTTCTATGATCTCTTGATTCTTTTGGTCTAATGGTGTCTTGGTGGTAATTATTTTCTCTTTGATTGTAAAAGTCCCTATCAGGGTGAAAGTAATTATTATGTGAGTTGTGGTAATGAGTGTAGTTTTGTTTTCTTGTTTCCTCGTTATAATTAGACTGGTGTTGTCTGTGATGATAATAATTTGGCTTTCTAGTATGATATGAGTAGTTATTTACTGGTTTCGTTTTTAAAAAAGTATTACTGTTTGTCTGATTGTGTTTGTCTTTGTTTGTGTTTGTACAAGTTTGTTTTTCTCTGGTTTTGTTTTGATGTTCCGTGTTTTCATTGGTGTGTATTGTTCTATCTGGGAAAAATCTATTTTTTGTATTGCAGAAAACTTCTATGTTTGGTGTGTCTGTGGCATCAACAAATTCATCTCTTTCTATGTTGATATGTGTTTCCCCTACTTCAATTTTTTTATTATTGATATCTCTTTCAAGTTTTTTCTTTTTCTTTAAAATAGTGTCATATTCAGTATATACATATATAGATATTTCATTATACTTTAATACCTAGTAAATGTCCCAAACGACATCCTCCAAATTTTTAATTATTTTAATTATCATACAACCCCCCCTTTTTTTACACAGATAGTGTTTTTAATGTGACCCTGTCTTGCTTATATTTTCTTTTAATACCCAAATATTTATAATCGCCGTAAACACCAATTTTTGAACTATCCCCCGTTTTCGAAAATATCTTTTGTGTACAAAGATACACATCTGATTAATCAGATCAGGACATACTCCTCCCTTTCCCTGACTAAATAGCTTGACGCTATTTAAGGGCAACCAGGATGCTAACAGATTCATTAGCCTCTGATGAAGTGAGCTGATACGCTCACGAAACGCGTAAGGCACGTGACGCACGTTTGTGACGTCACATCCGGAATTCCGATTCACACGCCGAGACTTTGTTACTAGCTGCTCCGTGCAGCGATATTTCATCTCAGCAATATTTCCACTTTTTCGATCCCTAGGGCACATCCACAGGTCCTCCTGCCCAGCACTTTACTCAAGTAAGTTAAACTGCCATCTGCACGGTACCATATTTTGCCGTGCCGCCTGGCCACTTACTAACCTTTTTTTCCTTTTGGCAACTGTCTTTCGTACCATATAAGCTCATCAGCATATCCTTTTAATATACAATTTTTGTACACCTTTATTTGTCATTTATATATATATATATATTTTTTTTTATATATTTTATATTTTATATATTTTAATGAGAACAATAAAATTGTTTTTAAATATAACTTTTTGTATTTTTTCAATCCCTTTGATCCACACACTCGTATACATTTTTTATATCTAAATAAATTTATATTTTTATTTTTATTTTTATTCTGGTTATCAGCTCATACTAAATAGGAACTTCCTTCTTTTCTACCCTCTGTCCACAAATACAGTGTGGTAAGAACTGGAAATTCCCACAAGTGGCCTCCGTTTCCACAGTAACCGTTCCCACAGTAACTATGTGGTTGTCTCTTGGTCCTGTATATTTATAATTATCATCATCTATCCACATATCATTTTATATATATACATATATATCTTTTTGGGTGCATATTCTCCTGTCTCCCTTATATGTGCTTTGGTGCTAATACACACCACCCATGTCCACTCGTCGCTGATCGCTGGTCCCTGTGATCCAACAGGTGAGCATTTACTATTATTTATTTTCATCTCAATAACTCAATACTCATCTGGGGATATTCCCATTTCTGTTTTCCTCCCCCCTACTTGCTTATGAGGAACATCTTCTGCAAGCGCTATTAGAACACACCCGATTCTACCATATATATATATGTATATATATATATATATATATATATATATATATGTG